>NW_027268654.1:0-45513 GCF_963676685.1 Mytilus edulis | reverse complement strand
AGAGTTTTATGAAACATTGGTGCACGTTTTTTCATGATTAAGAGAGATACATAATAAGAAGAAGATGTGGTATGCATGATGACCATTCAGACAACTCTCCACCAGAGACCAACTGGCATAGCAATTTACAACTTTAGGTCACTGTACAAGCTTCAACAATGAGCAAAACACATACTGCATAGTCAGCTATAAAATGGTAACCTATTAACTGAACATTAAAAATATTGACTCATTTTATAGCTGACGTTTATCGTTAAAATAATCTATGTCACGGCACCCCCCTTTTCTATAAAAACAGTAGCAAAACACAAAATAATGTAAAAGACAAAAGCTAAACACACAAAAAGAAATGTTTCTCAAACCTAATACGAAACAAAACAAGCTGCTTCTTTCAGAGGTTAGCATACTATGTAAAGGGTTTTAAATCCTTATATAGTACACAATTCGCTATAGTTTCCTCAGAGAAGGTATTGAAAAAATCCGAATCGTTTATATACGTATTATATACGTTTGTAAGGCTTTTGGCATTTTTCGTAATTTTTGAATTTTTGATCAGTACAGATTAAAATTAAAAAGTTCCAAAAACTTTTGAACAACAGATCAATCATTAGTTGAGTCTTCATCATGAATTTTTCTTGATAAAAAACACAAATTTTGCAAAACTTTGAAATATTTTCTTTTATCATACCTTTTTAAACAAATAATATTTACAAATAAGTTTCCAAAGCACATTTGAATATCCAACCGCAGTCTAGTAAACAGTTTTATCACGGTCTAGTGCTGTTGGTAAACCTCTACCCTCAACGGGTATGAGTAATACCCGTACGTTCATTGGGCGTACGGGGTAAATCAACGGCTCACCACGTGCACTCTTCTCTCCCTTTTTACACATTGTATGATAATGGAAAGTGGGATGGTTTAGATTTAAATACATTCAACTAGTTTATTTTCTAAACGTCATTCTGCAGCAGTGGGGAACGACATTCGTTAGTGGTCGCATGACATATCGTAACCCCCCCCCCCCCCCCAAAAAAAAAAGAAGAAATAAAAAGAAATATCCCCCCTTATTAAGAAAGTGACGTGGTAATAGCAGATCGTTGATTGTTTCTGTTGACTTCATTTATATCTCATGAAATCGAGACAACTAAGAGCGAGACATATTGTGTTTGTGTGGTGTTCTAACTATGTGTCGTAGTTTTTATAAATACATCAACGAGTTAATTTATTTTTACTTCACAATTGATTTTCCGAGTACACTGTTGGCTGAAAAAAAAGGATATCAAATATGATAGCACTTATGAGACATAAGGTTATGACACTTGTCTTCTGTTGAAGATTTTACACGTCTCCGTGAGATGGCTGCGATTATTTGTGTAGTTTAGTTGCTGTCTCATTGACGTATACCTCACATCTCCTTTTATTCATATACACTAAATTTTACGTGTACATTGCTGGTTGAAAAAAATATGAATCTGATAGCACTCATAAGACATAATGTTATAACTCTTGTCTTTTGTTGAAGTCTACACGTCTCCCTCTAGATGTCTTTCGGTTATTACTGTAGTTCGGTTGCTGTCTCATTGACGTATACAAAACATCTCCTTTTATTCGAGAGTCACTTTTTTTTTCCATGTGGGCTGATGACTGAAAAAAAATCGTAGCATATAAATCTGATAGGACTGTCAGTTATGTTTTTGTAGCAAATATGGTGATGTATGATTTGAGTAGTTTTTTTTACTTAAAGTCACGCAGCAAATATTTCACGACTATTAAAGCCATTGTGTCAGTTGGTTTCATCGTGTTTTGTTTACTTTAGTTTAATAAAGAATAATTATGCTGTCGTGTATCCTACACTCTGATATCAGTCACTGTACTTCTGAGAAAATCCATTACGGCAACGCCATAAACATGATAAACAGTAGAGGAAGACATATCTGAGGGTCTTGATGGGGGTCTTTCTATTCTGTGTTCTTCTATATTTTTATACACCTATTTTGTTCTTCCGTTCTTCATAAATCCAGCCCATTTTTCTCTATTCTTAATATTTCAACACCCTGTCATTCATTATTCTTAATGTTTTGGCGGAATTTTTCTCTTTTCTTTATTTTGATAGGCCATTTATTTTGCACGTTTCGCCTATTATTCTCTATTCAGTAAATCCCATCCAGACCCTCATAAATCTATAATATGTGTGTGCATTGCAATGCAATAATTAAAATACCGGTAGTACATAACCTTGCCATACCGTCAAAGAGTTTTATGAAACATTGGTGCACGTTTTTTCATGATTAAGAGAGATACATAATAAGAAGAAGATGTGGTATGCATGATGACCATTCAGACAACTCTCCACCAGAGACCAACTGGCATAGCAATTTACAACTTTAGGTCACTGTACAAGCTTCAACAATGAGCAAAACACATACTGCATAGTCAGCTATAAAATGGTAACCTATTAACTGAACATTAAAAATATTGACTCATTTTATAGCTGACGTTTATCGTTAAAATAATCTATGTCACGGCACCCCCCTTTTCTATAAAAACAGTAGCAAAACACAAAATAATGTAAAAGACAAAAGCTAAACACACAAAAAGAAATGTTTCTCAAACCTAATACGAAACAAAACAAGCTGCTTCTTTCAGAGGTTAGCATACTATGTAAAGGGTTTTAAATCCTTATATAGTACACAATTCGCTATAGTTTCCTCAGAGAAGGTATTGAAAAAATCCGAATCGTTTATATACGTATTATATACGTTTGTAAGGCTTTTGGCATTTTTCGTAATTTTTGAATTTTTGATCAGTACAGATTAAAATTAAAAAGTTCCAAAAACTTTTGAACAACAGATCAATCATTAGTTGAGTCTTCATCATGAATTTTTCTTGATAAAAAACACAAATTTTGCAAAACTTTGAAATATTTTCTTTTATCATACCTTTTTAAACAAATAATATTTACAAATAAGTTTCCAAAGCACATTTGAATATCCAACCGCAGTCTAGTAAACAGTTTTATCACGGTCTAGTGCTGTTGGTAAACCTCTACCCTCAACGGGTATGAGTATTACCCGTACATTGGGCGTACGGGGTAAATCAACGGCTCACCACGTGCACTCTTCTCTCCCTTTTTACACATTGTATGATAATGGAAAGTGGGATGGTTTAGATTTAAATACATTCAACTAGTTTATTTTCTAAACGTCATTCTGCAGCAGTGGGGAACGACATTCGTTAGTGGTCGCATGACATATCGTAACCCCCCCCCAAAAAAAAAGAAGAAATAAAAAGAAATATCCCCCCTTATTAAGAAAGTGACGTGGTAATAGCAGATCGTTGATTGTTTCTGTTGACTTCATTTATATCTCATGAAATCGAGACAACTAAGAGCGAGACATATTGTGTTTGTGTGGTGTTCTAACTATGTGTCGTAGTTTTTATAAATACATCAACGAGTTAATTTATTTTTACTTCACAATTGATTTTCCGAGTACACTGTTGGCTGAAAAAAAAGGATATCAAATATGATAGCACTTATGAGACATAAGGTTATGACACTTGTCTTCTGTTGAAGATTTTACACGTCTCCGTGAGATGGCTGCGATTATTTGTGTAGTTTAGTTGCTGTCTCATTGACGTATACCTCACATCTCCTTTTATTCATATACACTAAATTTTACGTGTACATTGCTGGTTGAAAAAAATATGAATCTGATAGCACTCATAAGACATAATGTTATAACTCTTGTCTTTTGTTGAAGTCTACACGTCTCCCTCTAGATGTCTTTCGGTTATTACTGTGAGTTCGGTTGCTGTCTCATTGACGTATACAAAACATCTCCTTTTATTCGAGAGTCACTTTTTTTTTCCATGTGGGCTGATGACTGAAAAAAAATCGTAGCATATAAATCTGATAGGACTGTCAGTTATGTTTTTGTAGCAAATATGGTGATGTATGATTTGAGTAGGTTTTTTTACTTAAAGTCACGCAGCAAGTATTTCACGACTATTAAAGCCATTGTGTCAGTTGGTTTCATCGTGTTTTGTTTACTTTAGTTTAATAAAGAATAATTATGCTGTCGTGTATCCTACACTCTGATATCAGTCACTGTACTTCTGAGAAAATCCATTACGGCAACGCCATAAACATGATAAACAGTAGAGGAAGACATATCTGAGGGTCTTGATGGGGGTCTTTCTATTCTGTGTTCTTCTATATTTTTATACACCTATTTTGTTCTTCCGTTCTTCATAAATCCAGCCCATTTTTCTCTATTCTTAATATTTCAACACCCTGTCATTCATTATTCTTAATGTTTTGGCGGAATTTTTCTCTTTTCTTTATTTTGATAGGCCATTTATTTTGCACGTTTCGCCTATTATTCTCTATTCAGTAAATCCCATCCAGACCCTCATAAATCTATAATATGTGTGTGCATTGCAATGCAATAATTAAAATACCGGTAGTACATAACCTTGCCATACCGTCAAAGAGTTTTATGAAACATTGGTGCACGTTTTTTCATGATTAAGAGAGATACATAATAAGAAGAAGATGTGGTATGCATGATGACCATTCAGACAACTCTCCACCAGAGACCAACTGGCATAGCAATTTACAACTTTAGGTCACTGTACAAGCTTCAACAATGAGCAAAACACATACTGCATAGTCAGCTATAAAATGGTAACCTATTAACTGAACATTAAAAATATTGACTCATTTTATAGCTGACGTTTATCGTTAAAATAATCTATGTCACGGCACCCCCCTTTTCTATAAAAACAGTAGCAAAACACAAAATAATGTAAAAGACAAAAGCTAAACACACAAAAAGAAATGTTTCTCAAACCTAATACGAAACAAAACAAGCTGCTTCTTTCAGAGGTTAGCATACTATGTAAAGGGTTTTAAATCCTTATATAGTACACAATTCGCTATAGTTTCCTCAGAGAAGGTATTGAAAAAATCCGAATCGTTTATATACGTATTATATACGTTTGTAAGGCTTTTGGCATTTTTCGTAATTTTTGAATTTTTGATCAGTACAGATTAAAATTAAAAAGTTCCAAAAACTTTTGAACAACAGATCAATCATTAGTTGAGTCTTCATCATGAATTTTTCTTGATAAAAAACACAAATTTTGCAAAACTTTGAAATATTTTCTTTTATCATACCTTTTTAAACAAATAATATTTACAAATAAGTTTCCAAAGCACATTTGAATATCCAACCGCAGTCTAGTAAACAGTTTTATCACGGTCTAGTGCTGTTGGTAAACCTCTACCCTCAACGGGTATGAGTATTACCCGTACGTTCATTGGGCGTACGGGGTAAATCAACGGCTCACCACGTGCACTCTTCTCTCCCTTTTTACACATTGTATGATAATGGAAAGTGGGATGGTTTAGATTTAAATACATTCAACTAGTTTATTTTCTAAACGTCATTCTGCAGCAGTGGGGAACGACATTCGTTAGTGGTCGCATGACATATCGTAACCCCCCCCCCCCAAAAAAAAAAAAGAAGAAATAAAAAGAAATATCCCCCCTTATTAAGAAAGTGACGTGGTAATAGCAGATCGTTGATTGTTTCTGTTGACTTCATTTATATCTCATGAAATCGAGACAACTAAGAGCGAGACATATTGTGTTTGTGTGGTGTTCTAACTATGTGTCGTAGTTTTTATAAATACATCAACGAGTTAATTTATTTTTACTTCACAATTGATTTTCCGAGTACACTGTTGGCTGAAAAAAAAGGATATCAAATATGATAGCACTTATGAGACATAAGGTTATGACACTTGTCTTCTGTTGAAGATTTTACACGTCTCCGTGAGATGGCTGCGATTATTTGTGTAGTTTAGTTGCTGTCTCATTGACGTATACCTCACATCTCCTTTTATTCATATACACTAAATTTTACGTGTACATTGCTGGTTGAAAAAAATATGAATCTGATAGCACTCATAAGACATAATGTTATAACTCTTGTCTTTTGTTGAAGTCTACACGTCTCCCTCTAGATGTCTTTCGGTTATTACTGTGAGTTCGGTTGCTGTCTCATTGACGTATACAAAACATCTCCTTTTATTCGAGAGTCACTTTTTTTTTCCATGTGGGCTGATGACTGAAAAAAAATCGTAGCATATAAATCTGATAGGACTGTCAGTTATGTTTTTGTAGCAAATATGGTGATGTATGATTTGAGTAGTTTTTTTTACTTAAAGTCACGCAGCAAATATTTCACGACTATTAAAGCCATTGTGTCAGTTGGTTTCATCGTGTTTTGTTTACTTTAGTTTAATAAAGAATAATTATGCTGTCGTGTATCCTACACTCTGATATCAGTCACTGTACTTCTGAGAAAATCCATTACGGCAACGCCATAAACATGATAAACAGTAGAGGAAGACATATCTGAGGGTCTTGATGGGGGTCTTTCTATTCTGTGTTCTTCTATATTTTTATACACCTATTTTGTTCTTCCGTTCTTCATAAATCCAGCCCATTTTTCTCTATTCTTAATATTTCAACACCCTGTCATTCATTATTCTTAATGTTTTGGCGGAATTTTTCTCTTTTCTTTATTTTGATAGGCCATTTATTTTGCACGTTTCGCCTATTATTCTCTATTCAGTAAATCCCATCCAGACCCTCATAAATCTATAATATGTGTGTGCATTGCAATGCAATAATTAAAATACCGGTAGTACATAACCTTGCCATACCGTCAAAGAGTTTTATGAAACATTGGTGCACGTTTTTTCATGATTAAGAGAGATACATAATAAGAAGAAGATGTGGTATGCATGATGACCATTCAGACAACTCTCCACCAGAGACCAACTGGCATAGCAATTTACAACTTTAGGTCACTGTACAAGCTTCAACAATGAGCAAAACACATACTGCATAGTCAGCTATAAAATGGTAACCTATTAACTGAACATTAAAAATATTGACTCATTTTATAGCTGACGTTTATCGTTAAAATAATCTATGTCACGGCACCCCCCTTTTCTATAAAAACAGTAGCAAAACACAAAATAATGTAAAAGACAAAAGCTAAACACACAAAAAGAAATGTTTCTCAAACCTAATACGAAACAAAACAAGCTGCTTCTTTCAGAGGTTAGCATACTATGTAAAGGGTTTTAAATCGTTATATAGTACACAATTCGCTATAGTTTCCTCAGAGAAGGTATTGAAAAAATCCGAATCGTTTATATACGTATTATATACGTTTGTAAGGCTTTTGGCATTTTTCGTAATTTTTGAATTTTTGATCAGTACAGATTAAAATTAAAAAGTTCCAAAAACTTTTGAACAACAGATCAATCATTAGTTGAGTCTTCATCATGAATTTTTCTTGATAAAAAACACAAATTTTGCAAAACTTTGAAATATTTTCTTTTATCATACCTTTTTAAACAAATAATATTTACAAATAAGTTTCCAAAGCACATTTGAATATCCAACCGCAGTCTAGTAAACAGTTTTATCACGGTCTAGTGCTGTTGGTAAACCTCTACCCTCAACGGGTATGAGTATTACCCGTACGTTCATTGGGCGTACGGGGTAAATCAACGGCTCACCACGTGCACTCTTCTCTCCCTTTTTACACATTGTATGATAATGGAAAGTGGGATGGTTTAGATTTAAATACATTCAACTAGTTTATTTTCTAAACGTCATTCTGCAGCAGTGGGGAACGACATTCGTTAGTGGTCGCATGACATATCGTAACCCCCCCCCCCCCCCCCCCCCCCCAAAAAAAAGAAGAAATAAAAAGAAATATCCCCCCTTATTAAGAAAGTGACGTGGTAATAGCAGATCGTTGATTGTTTCTGTTGACTTCATTTATATCTCATGAAATCGAGACAACTAAGAGCGAGACATATTGTGTTTGTGTGGTGTTCTAACTATGTGTCGTAGTTTTTATAAATACATCAACGAGTTAATTTATTTTTACTTCACAATTGATTTTCCGAGTACACTGTTGGCTGAAAAAAAAGGATATCAAATATGATAGCACTTATGAGACATAAGGTTATGACACTTGTCTTCTGTTGAAGATTTTACACGTCTCCGTGAGATGGCTGCGATTATTTGTGTAGTTTAGTTGCTGTCTCATTGACGTATACCTCACATCTCCTTTTATTCATATACACTAAATTTTACGTGTACATTGCTGGTTGAAAAAAATATGAATCTGATAGCACTCATAAGACATAATGTTATAACTCTTGTCTTTTGTTGAAGTCTACACGTCTCCCTCTAGATGTCTTTCGGTTATTACTGTGAGTTCGGTTGCTGTCTCATTGACGTATACAAAACATCTCCTTTTATTCGAGAGTCACTTTTTTTTTCCATGTGGGCTGATGACTGAAAAAAATCGTAGCATATAAATCTGATAGGACTGTCAGTTATGTTTTTGTAGCAAATATGGTGATGTATGATTTGAGTAGTTTTTTTTACTTAAAGTCACGCAGCAAATATTTCACGACTATTAAAGCCATTGTGTCAGTTGGTTTCATCGTGTTTTGTTTACTTTAGTTTAATAAAGAATAATTATGCTGTCGTGTATCCTACACTCTGATATCAGTCACTGTACTTCTGAGAAAATCCATTACGGCAACGCCATAAACATGATAAACAGTAGAGGAAGACATATCTGAGGGTCTTGATGGGGGTCTTTCTATTCTGTGTTCTTCTATATTTTTATACACCTATTTTGTTCTTCCGTTCTTCATAAATCCAGCCCATTTTTCTCTATTCTTAATATTTCAACACCCTGTCATTCATTATTCTTAATGTTTTGGCGGAATTTTTCTCTTTTCTTTATTTTGATAGGCCATTTATTTTGCACGTTTCGCCTATTATTCTCTATTCAGTAAATCCCATCCAGACCCTCATAAATCTATAATATGTGTGTGCATTGCTATGCAATAATTAAAATACCGGTAGTACATAACCTTGCCATACCGTCAAAGAGTTTTATGAAACATTGGTGCACGTTTTTTCATGATTAAGAGAGATACATAATAAGAAGAAGATGTGGTATGCATGATGACCATTCAGACAACTCTCCACCAGAGACCAACTGGCATAGCAATTTACAACTTTAGGTCACTGTACAAGCTTCAACAATGAGCAAAACACATACTGCATAGTCAGCTATAAAATGGTAACCTATTAACTGAACATTAAAAATATTGACTCATTTTATAGCTGACGTTTATCGTTAAAATAATCTATGTCACGGCACCCCCCTTTTCTATAAAAGCAGTAGCAAAACACAAAATAATGTAAAAGACAAAAGCTAAACACACAAAAAGAAATGTTTCTCAAACCTAATACGAAACAAAACAAGCTGCTTCTTTCAGAGGTTAGCATACTATGTAAAGGGTTTTAAATCCTTATATAGTACACAATTCGCTATAGTTTCCTCAGAGAAGGTATTGAAAAAATCCGAATCGTTTATATACGTATTATATACGTTTGTAAGGCTTTTGGCATTTTTCGTAATTTTTGAATTTTTGATCAGTACAGATTAAAATTAAAAAGTTCCAAAAACTTTTGAACAACAGATCAATCATTAGTTGAGTCTTCATCATGAATTTTTCTTGATAAAAAACACAAATTTTGCAAAACTTGGAAATATTTTCTTTTATCATACCTTTTTAAACAAATAATATTTACAAATAAGTTTCCAAAGCACATTTGAATATCCAACCGCAGTCTAGTAAACAGTTTTATCACGGTCTAGTGCTGTTGGTAAACCTCTACCCTCAACGGGTATGAGTATTACCCGTACGTTCATTGGGCGTACGGGGTAAATCAACGGCTCACCACGTGCACTCTTCTCTCCCTTTTTACACATTGTATGATAATGGAAAGTGGGATGGTTTAGATTTAAATACATTCAACTAGTTTATTTTCTAAACGTCATTCTGCAGCAGTGGGGAACGACATTCGTTAGTGGTCGCATGACATATCGTAACCCCCCCCCCCCAAAAAAAAAGAAGAAATAAAAAGAAATATCCCCCCTTATTAAGAAAGTGACGTGGTAATAGCAGATCGTTGATTGTTTCTGTTGACTTCATTTATATCTCATGAAATCGAGACAACTAAGAGCGAGACATATTGTGTTTGTGTGGTGTTCTAACTATGTTTCGTAGTTTTTATGAATACATCAACGAGTTAATTTATTTTTACTTCACAATTGATTTTCCGAGTACACTGTTGGCTGAAAAAAAAAAGGATATCAAATATGATAGCACTTATGAGACATAAGGTTATGACACTTGTCTTCTGTTGAAGATTTTACACGTCTCCGTGAGATGGCTGCGATTATTTGTGTAGTTTAGTTGCTGTCTCATTTACGTATAGCTCACATCTCCTTTTATTCATATACACTAGATTTTACGTGTACATTGCTGGTTGAAAAAAATATGAATCTGATAGCACTCATAAGACATAATGTTATAACTCTTGTCTTTTGTTGAAGTCTACACTTCTCCCTCTAGATGTCTTTCGGTTATTACTGTAGTTCGGTTGCTGTCTCATTGACGTATACAAAACATCTCCTTTTATTCGAGCGTCACTTTTTTTTTCCATGTGGGCTGATGACTGAAAAAAAATCGTAGCATATAAATCTGATAGGACTGTCAGTTATGTTTTTGTAGCAAATATGGTGATGTATGATTTGAGTAGTTTTTTTTTACTTAAAGTCACGCAGCAAATATTTCACGACTATTAAAGCCATTGTGTCAGTTGGTTTTGTCGTGTTTTGTTTACTTTAGTTTAATAAAGAATAATTATGCTGTCGTGTATCCTACACTCTGATATCAGTCACTGTACTTCTGAGAAAATCCATTACGGCAACGCCATAAACATGATAAACAGTAGAGGAAGACATATCTGAGGGTCTTGATGGGGGTCTTTCTATTCTGTGTTCTTCTATATTTTTATACACCTATTTTGTTCTTCTGTTCTTCATAAATCCAGCCCATTTTTCTCTATTCTTAATATTTCAACACCCTGTCATTCATTATTCTTAATGTTTTGGCGTATTTTTCTCTTTTCTTTATTTTGGTAGGCCATTTATTTTGCACGTTTCGCCTATTATTCTCTATTCAGTAAATACCATCCAGACCCTCATAAATCTATAATATGTGTGTGCATTGCAATGCAATAATTAAAATACCGGTAGTACATAACCTTGCCATACCGTCAAAGAGTTTTATGAAACATTGGTGCACGTTTTTTCATGATTAAGAGAGATACATAATAAGAAGAAGATGTGGTATGCATGATGACCATTCAGACAACTCTCCATCAGAGACCAACTGGCATAGCAATTTACAACTTTAGGTCACTGTACAAGCTTCAACAATGAGCAAAACACATACTGCATAGTCAGCTATAAAATGGTAACCTATTAACTGAACATTAAAAATATTGACTCATTTTATAGCTGACGTTTATCGTTAAAATAATCTATGTCACGGCACCCCCCTTTTCTATAAAAACAGTAGCAAAACACAAAATAATGTAAAAGACAAAAGCTAAACACACAAAAAAAAAATGTTTCTCAAACCTAATACGAAACAAAACAAGCTGCTTCTTTCAGAGGTTAGCATTCTATGTAAAGGGTTTTAAATCCTTATATAGTACACAATTCGCTATAGTTTCCTCAGAGAAGGTATTGAAAAAATCCGAATCGTTTATTTACGTATTATATACTTTTGTAAGGCTTTTGGCATTTTTCGTAATTTTTGAATTTTTGATCAGTACAGATTAAAATTAAAAAGTTCCAAAAACTTTTGAACAACAGATCAATCATTAGTTGAGTCTTCATCATGAATTTTTCTTGATAAAAAACACAAATTTTGCAAAACTTTGAAATATTTTCTTTTATCATACCTTTTTAAACAAATAATATTTACAAATAAGTTTCCAAAGCACATTTGAATATCCAACCGCAGTCTAGTAAACAGTTTTTTTTTCTGGTACTCGTTCAAATGTGGTTTTATTGTTTTATATATAAAAATGAAAATATAAAAAAAAGAAAGTATATTTATACAATTAGTTTATTATAGGATAGATTGATCAGTTAGATTAAAGGTTCCGATATCAGAAAAAAAAACATGCGGTAGATAGCAATATTTGTCCGTGATGGTAGGTTGAATGAACAGTATTTAAAAAACGAGATCCATTTCATGCGTGAATTAATTCTAAATTATAGCTTTTATTATGTATCAAAATTCGGGTTTGGAATCCAACCGCTTTTTGTTAGGACTTAAAACATTAATTGAATAGCAATTTGCGTATGTGTACATTTTGTGTCTTTTTTTGTTTCTGGTACTAGTTCAAATGGGGTTTTATTGTTTTATATATAAAAATGAAAATCTAAAAAGTTACATTGATATAATCAGTTTATTATATGACATTTTGATGACTTAGAGTAAATGAGCGATTTGTTTTGTGGTTATTTTCTTTTCAAGGAAAAATGACAATAATTGATATGGATGTTTTATATATGTGTAATTGTAATCTGTGATATGTATATAGAAGTGTGATTATAATAAAGATAAAAAAAAATTACGGTCTAGTGCTGTTGGTAAACCTCTACCCTCAACGGGTATGAGTATTACCCGTACGTTCATTGGGCGTACGGGGTAAATCAACGGCTCACCACTCTTCTCTCCTCTTTACACATTGTATGATAATGGAAAGTGGGATGGTTTAGATTTAAATACATTCAACTAGTTTATTTTCTAAACGTCATTCTGCAGCAGTGGGGAACGACATTCGTTAGTGGTCGCATGTCATATCGTAACCCCCCCCCCCCCCCCTCCCCAAAAAAAAAATAAAAACAAATATCCCCCCTTATTAAGAAAGTGACGTGGTAATAGCAGATCGTTGATTGTTTCTGTTGACTTCATTTATATCTCATGAAATCGAGACAACTAAGAGCGAGACATATTGTGTTTGTGTTGTGTTCTAACTATGTGTCGTAGTTTTTATAAATACATCAACGAGTTAATTTATTTTTACTTCACAATTGATTTTCCGAGTACACTGTTGGCTGAAAAAAAAGGATATCAAATATGATAGCACTTATGAGACATAAGGTTATGACACTTGTCTTCTGTTGAAGATTTTACACGTCTCCGTGAGATGGCTGCGATTATTTGTGTAGTTTAGTTGCTGTCTCATTGACGTATACCTCACATCTCCTTTTATTCATATACACTAAATTTTACCTGTACATTGCTGGTTGAAAGAAAAATATGAATCTGATAGCACTCATAAGACATAATGTTATAACTCTTGTCTTTTGTTGAAGTCTACACGTCTCCCTCTAGATGTCTTTCGGTTATTACTGTAGTTCGGTTGCTGTCTCATTGACGTATACAAAACATCTCCTTTTATTCGAGCGTCACTTTTTTTTCCATGTGGGCTGATGACTGAAAAAAAATCGTAGCATATAAATCTGATAGGACTGTCAGTTATGTTTTTGTAGCAAATATGGTGATGTATGATTTGAGTAGTTTTTTTTACTTAAAGTCACGCAGCAAATATTTCACGACTATTAAAGCCATTGTGTCAGTTGGTTTCATCGTGTTTTGTTTACTTTAGTTTAATAAAGAATAATTATGCTGTCGTGTATCCTACACTCTGATATCAGTCACTGTACTTCTGAGAAAATTCATTACGGCAACGCCATAAACATGATAAACAGTAGAGGAAGACATATCTGAGGGTCTTGATGGGGGTCTTTCTATTCTGTGTTCTTCTATATTTTTATACACCTATTTTGTTCTTCCGTTCTTCATAAATCCAGCCCATTTTTCTCTATTCTTAATATTTCAACACCTTGTCATTCATTATTCTTAATGTTTTGGCGTATTTTTCTCTTTTCTTTATTTTGATAGGCCATTTATTTTGCACGTTTCGCCTATTATTCTCTATTCAGTAAATCCCATCCAGACCCTCATAAATCTATAATATGTGTGTGCATTGCAATGCAATAATTAAAATACCGGTAGTACATAACCTTGCCATACCGTCAAAGAGTTTTATGAAACATTGGTGCACGTTTTCTCATGATTAAGAAAGATATATAATAAGAAGAAGATGTGGTATGCATGATGACCATTCAGACAACTCTCCACCAGAGACCAACTGGCATAGCAATTTACAACTTTAGGTCACTGTACAAGCTTCAACAATGAGCAAAACACATACTGCATAGTCAGCTATAAAATGGTAACCTATTAACTGAACATTAAAAATATTGACTCATTTTATAGCTGACGTTTATCGTTAAAATAATCTATGTCACGGCACCCCCCTTTTCTATAAAAACAGTAGCAAAACACAAAATAATGTAAAAGACAAAAGCTAAACACACAAAAAAAAAAAATGTTTCTCAAACCTAATACGAAACAAAACAAGCTGCTTCTTTCAGAGGTTAGCATACTATGTAAAGGGTTTTAAATCCTTATATAGTACACAATTCGCTATAGTTTCCTCAGAGAAGGTATTGAAAAAATCCGAATCGTTTATATACGTATTATATACGTTTGTTAGGCTTTTGGCATTTTTCGTAATTTTTGAATTTTTGATCAGTACAGATTAAAATTAAAAAGTTCCAAAAACTTTTGAACAACAGATCAATCGTCTTCATCATGAATTTTTCTTGATAAAAAACACAAATTTTGCAAAACTTTGAAATGTTTTCTTTTATCATACCTTTTTAAACAAATAATATTTACAAATAAGTTTCCAAAGCACATAGTAAACAGTTTTATTACGGTCTAGTGCTGTTGGTAAACCTCTACCCTCAACGGGTATGAGTATTACTCGTACGTTCATTGGGCGTACGGGGTAAATCAACGGCTCACCACTCTTCTCTCCTCTTTACACATTGTATGATAATGGAAAATGGGATGGTTTAGATTTAAATACATTCAACTAGTTTATTTTCTAAACGTCATTCTGCAGCAGTGGGGAACGACATTCGTTAGTGGTCGCATGTCATATCGTAACCCCCCCCCCCCCCCCCCAAAAAAAAAAAAAGAAATAACAAATATCCCCCCTTATTAAGAAAGTGACGTGGTAATAGCAGATCGTTGATTGTTTCTGTTGACTTCATTTATATCTCATGAAATCGAGACAACTAAGAGCGAGACATATTGTGTTTGTGTGGTGTTCTAACTATGTGTCGTAGTTTTTATGAATACATCAACGAGTTAATTTATTTTTACTTCACAATTGATTTTCCGAGTACACTGTTGGCTGAAAAAAAAGGATATCAAATATGATAGCACTTATAAGACATAAGGTTATGACACTTGTCTTCTGTTGAAGATTTTACACGTCTCCGTGAGATGGCTGCGATTATTTGTGTAGTTTAGTTGCTGTCTCATTGACGTATACCTCACATCTCCTTTTATTCATATACACTAAATTTTACGTGTACATTGCTGGTTGAAAAAAAATATGAATCTGATAGCACTCATAAGACATAATGTTATAACTCTTGTCTTTTGTTGAAGTCTACACGTCTCCCTCTAGATGTCTTTCGGTTATTTCTGTAGTTCGGTTGCTGTCTCATTGACGTATACAAAACATCTCCTTTTATTCGAGCGTCATTTTTTTTTCCATGTGGGCTGATGACTGAAAAAAAAATCGTAGCATATAAATCTGATAGGACTGTCAGTTATGTTTTTTGTAGCAAATATGGTGATGTATGATTTGAGTAGTTTTTTTTTACTTAAAGTCACGCAGCAAATATTTCACGACTATTAAAGCCATTGTGTCAGTTGGTTTCATCGTGTTTTGTTTACTTTAGTTTAATAAAGAATAATTATGCTGTCGTGTATCCTACACTCTGATATCAGTCACTGTACTTCTGAGAAAATCCATTACGGCAACGCCATAAACATGATAAACAGTAGAGGAAGACATATCTGAGGGTCTTTATGGGGGTCTTTCTATTCTGTGTTCTTCTATATTTTTATACACCTATTTTGTTCTTCCGTTCTTCATAAATCCAGTCCATTTTTCTCTATTCTTAATATTTCAACACCCTGTCATTCATTATTCTTAATGTTTTGGCGTATTTTTCTCTTTTCTTTATTTTGATAGGCCATTTATTTTGCACGTTTCGCCTATTATTCTCTATTCAGTAAATCCCATCCAGACCCTCATAAATCTATAATATGTGTGTGCATTGCAATGCAATAATTAAAATACCGGTAGTACATAACCTTGCCATACCGTCAAAGAGTTTTATGAAACATTGGTGCACGTTTTCTCATGATTAAGAGAGATACATAATAAGAAGAAGATGTGGTATGCATGATGACCATTCAGACAACTCTCCACCAGAGACCAACTGGCATAGCAATTTACAACTTTAGGTCACTGTACAAGCTTCAACAATGAGCAAAACACATACTGCATAGTCAGCTATAAAATGGTAACCTATTAACTGAACATTAAAAATATTGACTCATTTTATAGCTGACGTTTATCGTTAAAATAATCTATGTCACGGCACCCCCCTTTTCTATAAAAACAGTAGCAAAACACAAAATAATGTAAAAGACAAAAGCTAAACACACAAAAAAAAATGTTTCTCAAACCTAATACGAAACAAAACAAGCTGCTTCTTTCAGAGGTTAACATACTATGTAAAGGGTTTTAAATCCTTATATAGTACACAATTCGCTATAGTTTCCTCAGAGAAGGTATTGAAAAAATCCGAATCGTTTATATACGTATTATATACGTTTGTAAGGCTTTTGGCATTTTTCGTAATTTTTGAATTTTTGATCAGTACAGATTAAAATTAAAAAGTTCCAAAAACTTTTTGAACAACAGATCAATCATTAGTTGAGTCTTCATCATGAATTTTTTCTTGATAAAAAACACAAATTTTGCAAAACTTTGAAATATTTTCTTTTATCATACCTTTTTAAACAAATAATATTTACAAATAAGTTTTATAATGATAAAAAAAAAAAAAAAAAAAAATTACGGTCTAGTGCTGTTGGTAAACCTCTACCCTCATCGGGTATGCGTATTACCCGTACGTTCATTGGGCGTACGGGGTAAATCAACGGCTCACCACTCTTCTCTCCCTTTTTACACATTGTATGATAATGGAAAGTGGGATGGTTTAGATTTAAATACATTCAACTAGTTTATTTTCTAAACGTCATTCTGCAGCAGTGGGGAACGACATTCGTTAGTGGTCGCATGTCATATCGTAACCCCCCCCCCCCCAAAAAAAAAGAAGAAATAAAAAGAAATATCCCCCCTTATTAAGAAAGTGACGTGGTAATAGCAGATCGTTGATTGTTTCTGTTGACTTCATTTATATCTCATGAAATCGAGACAACTAAGAGCGAGACATATTGTGTTTGTGTGGTGTTCTAACTATGTGTGGTAGTTTTTATAAATACATCAACGAGTTAATTTATTTTTACTTCACAATTGATTTTCCGAGTACACTGTTGGCTGAAAAAAAAGGATATCAAATATGATAGCACTTATGAGACACAAGGTTATGACACTTGTCTTCTGTTGAAGATTTTACACGTCTCCGTGAGATGGCTGCGATTATTTGTGTAGTTTAGTTGCTGTCTCATTGACGTATACCTCACATCTCCTTTTATTCATATACACTAAATTTTACGTGTACATTGCTGGTTGAAAAAAAATATGAATCTGATAGCACTCATAAGACATAATGTTATAACTCTTGTCTTTTGTTGAAGTCTACACGTCTCCCTCTAGATGTCTTTCGGTTATTACTGTAGTTCGGTTGCTGTCTCATTGACGTATACAAAACATCTCCTTTTATTCGAGAGTCACTTTTTTTTTTCCATGTGGGCTGATGACTGAAAAAAAATCGTAGCATATAAATCTGATAGGACTGTCAGTTATGTTTTTGTAGCAAATATGGTGATGTATGATTTGAGTAGTTTTTTTTTACTTAAAGTCACGCAGCAAATATTTCACGACTATTAAAGCCATTGTGTCAGTTGGTTTCATCGTGTTTTGTTTACTTTAGTTTAATAAAGAATAATTATGCTGTCGTGTATCCTACACTCTGATATCAGTCACTGTACTTCTGAGAAAATCCATTACGGCAACGCCATAAACATGATAAACAGTAGAGGAAGACATATCTGAGGGTTTTGATGGGGGTCTTTCTATTCTGTGTTCTTCTATATTTTTATACACCTATTTTGTTCTTCCGTTCTTCATAAATCCAGCCCATTTTTCTCTATTCTTAATATTTCAACACCCTGTCATTCATTATTCTTAATGTTTTGGCGGAATTTTTCTCTTTTCTTTATTTTGATAGGCCATTTATTTTGCACGTTTCGCCTATTATTCTCTATTCAGTAAATCCCATCCAGACCCTCATAAATCTATAATATGTGTGTGCATTGCAATGCAATAATTAAAATACCGGTAGTACATAACCTTGCCATACCGTCAAAGAGTTTTATGAAACATTGGTGCACGTTTTTTCATGATTAAGAGAGATACATAATAAGAAGAAGATGTGGTATGCATGATGACCATTCAGACAACTCTCCACCAGAGACCAACTGGCATAGCAATTTACAACTTTAGGTCACTGTACAAGCTTCAACAATGAGCAAAACACATACTGCATAGTCAGCTATAAAATGGTAACCTATTAACTGAACATTAAAAATATTGACTCATTTTATAGCTGACGTTTATCGTTAAAATAATCTATGTCACGGCACCCCCCTTTTCTATAAAAACAGTAGCAAAACACAAAATAATGTAAAAGACAAAAGCTAAACACACAAAAAGAAATGTTTCTCAAACCTAATACGAAACAAAACAAGCTGCTTCTTTCAGAGGTTAGCATACTATGTAAAGGGTTTTAAATCCTTATATAGTACACAATTCGCTATAGTTTCCTCAGAGAAGGTATTGAAAAAATCCGAATCGTTTATATACGTATTATATACGTTTGTAAGGCTTTTGGCATTTTTCGTAATTTTTGAATTTTTGATCAGTACAGATTAAAATTAAAAAGTTCCAAAAACTTTTGAACAACAGATCAATCATTAGTTGAGTCTTCATCATGAATTTTTCTTGATAAAAAACACAAATTTTGCAAAACTTTGAAATATTTTCTTTTATCATACCTTTTTAAACAAATAATATTTACAAATAAGTTTCCAAAGCACATTTGAATATCCAACCGCAGTCTAGTAAACAGTTTTATTACGGTCTAGTGCTGTTGGTAAACCTCTACCCTCAACGGGTATGAGTATTACCCGTACGTTCATTGGGCGTACGGGGTAAATCAACGGCTCACCACTCTTCTCTCCTTTTTTACACATTGTATGATAATGGAAAGTGGGATGGTTTAGATTTAAATACATTCAACTAGTTTATTTTCTAAACGTCATTCTGCAGCAGTGGGGAACGACATTCGTTAGTGGTCGCATGTCATATCGTAACCCCCCCCCCCAAAAAAAAAAAAGAAGAAATAAAAAGAAATATCCCCCCTTATTAAGAAAGTGACGTGGTAATAGCAGATCGTTGATTGTTTCTGTTGACTTCATTTATATCTCATGAAATCGAGACAACTAAGAGCGAGACATATTGTGTTTGTGTGGTGTTCTAACTATGTGTCGTAGTTTTTATAAATACATCAACGAGTTAATTTATTTTTACTTCACAATTGATTTTCCGAGTACACTGTTGGCTGAAAAAAAAGGATATCAAATATGATAGCACTTATGAGACATAAGGTTATGACACTTGTCTTCGAATTCTGTTGAAGATTTTACACGTCTCCGTGAGATGGCTGCGATTATTTGTGTAGTTTAGTTGCTGTCTCATTGACGTATACCTCACATCTCCTTTTATTCATATACACTAAATTTTACGTGTACATTGCTGGTTGAAAAAATATGAATCTGATAGCACTCATAAGGTCCGTGTTACACTTATCAATTCAAAGTTTTAAAAAGTTTTGAAATTTTAGATTTTTGGAATTTTGATCAAAGTTTTAAAATATCAAAATTTCAAATTGTGTAAAAAAATTGAAATTTTGAAATTTTAACCAAATTATTAAAATATTAAAATTCTAAATATCGTTTATAAATTTGATAGTTTAGGAATTTGATCAAACTTTTAAAATACTAAACTTAACGTGCAATTTTGATTATTTCACTTTTTGAAAGTTTGCTTTTTTAAATTTTTGATTAAAATATCAAAAATAGAAAAGGGGCAAAAAGAGGGGTACCTGTAAACACTGATGTAAACACGGCTCTGATAACAATTATTCTTAGTTATAAATAAATAGCACGAAATATATCAAATCATTTTAATTACAAAATAAATAATGAAAAGAAGAAGTCGGGTTTTTTATGAAACATATTAGACATCACATGGGATAACAGTATCCGGAAATTTTAAGGTTGTGCATCTATCAAAAAAAAATTAATTAAACCTATTTAAACCGGAATCAAATAAGTCGATTTAAATCTCTTATATAAGGTTAGCGTTTGATGTAAATAATTCAGAGCTATTTGGTGTTCCCAGTGCCAATATTAGAAGTATCAGTGAAAACTGACCAACTCGCAGTAAACCAAATAGTATTATTAATCTTTTTGATGTTCCCGATGAAGGTAGATCCAGAAAAAGCGCTTCGGTCGCATACAACTTTAAACGTTTTGTTTTCTTTTTCATCGATTGCATGACGATAATATATTGCCTTTTATGATTTATTTCAGTTCCAAGAAATGATACGGAAGGAATACTTAATGTATAGCGTCGCAATGAACGTTGTGTTAGGCGTGCTTCAGCTGGCCCCTAGACAAAAAAGTGTACTGGTTCAGTGATTATAGACGTCATACTAAACTCCGAAATATAACAATTAACTAAAATTTAAATCGTACAAGACTTAAAAAGACAGAGGCTCCTGAATTGGGACAGGCACACAAATGCGGCGGGGTTAAACATGTTTCGTGAGATCACAACCCTCCCCTATACCTCTAGCCAATAAAGAATGAAAAACACACAGTAATACGAACAGTAAAACGCACTTGAAAAGGAAATACAAGTCTTATGTCAGAATAGGAAACAAAAGAACTTGAATAATCAAAATGACAATGATAATAAATTAACAAAGAACTACTATATATAAGGCTAGCAGTTACTGCCATACGCCAGCTCCAGACCCCAATTAAACTAATTGAAAGGTTTTATATGTCTTCATTATGCACACTCTCTCCCTGTTGCATTTCAAATTGCTAATTTGTTCCGGAACATTCATGAAATATTTGTCACTGGCAACAAAAAAAAATCGCCATTTTAAAATAGGTTGTTTACATACAAATTACGAGGAAACGTAGGATTCATCTCCCTAGGACAAAGTAGCCCTTATAGATGGATTTTGATATGTTTTAACTTCACTTTGGCCAAACACCTCTTCAATTGTTTCGGTTCTTATTTTTCTTGACTTTCAAATTACAGTTTCAGCGTTCCGTAGGTGAATTCTTTACTTAAAATTCAGCGTTTTACATTGTACTGTTTTTTCGAGAGCAACATTGGTGTACGGCCAAAAATGAAAAAAAAAAACATCATGCAGCTGACAGTGTGGCTTCTTTTTACACGCCCCATTTTCTTTTAGTTTGCTCAAAGTCGATTGTCGTACGATAACTTAAAAATGCTCAAATAACAAAATGCAAATACGGAACAATAATATCCTTTAATACAAAAACATCCCTTTTCTTTTATTTACTATTTAAAAACAGTGGTTGATTTAGGACCCATGATGGAGCTGTATATGATAACCAGTCCAACCGTTGTCTATAAGGGAGAAACCATTTAACTTTAAAAGTGGGGTGTGGTTGTTTTGTCGACGCGCTAACAATTTTATTAAGTTTTTCATCGCTATTAATCAACTTGTCGGTTCAAAATTTAGCACTATAAGGCATGGAGAAAATTTAGTATAGCGCGCAACTATTACATAAATATGAATGCTAGATGGGCACCTAATGTAGTACAGCGGCAACTATTACATAAATATGAATGCTCGGGAAAATAATGTTTATGGTATACGTTTACACAATGTATATGGTATGAAAGGTTTCAAATTTTACAAAACCAGAGCTATAAGTTGGATTTAAACGTTTACTTTATTTGGCCTTTTCAATTTTATTTGACTTTATTTGCCTTTTTAACTTAATTTGATTCGAGCGTCAGTGATAAGTCTTTTGTAGACGAAACGCGCGTCTGGCGCACAAACCGGCAAAATTTATATCCTGGAATCCATCTATGATGAGTTTTTGTAGATACATTTGTACCTTGTAACAGTATCCTGGCTTTAATCTACTAATATTTGATCTTAGTACTCTTAATTTCAGCGTAAATAAGATAACGCCTAAAAAAGTGTACACAACAACTCCAAATACAAAAAAAAAAGGTAACTATAAAGTAATTATTTAGAAATATTTCGGATAACAGATATCCTTCGTCAGTCAGATTCTGATGTTAAATGAATTATCTTTAAGTCTTCTTAGATTAAACTTTTACTAAATCTTGAAATTTATACAATGAAAAAGTCAAACCGAACATCAGTTAAGACGATTGCATCATTCTAAAAATTTGTTAAACATGACATAGGTTATATGGCTTATTACAACAGAGCTCACATATATGCTTTAAATACAAATAATAATGTGCGATTTGAACCAGCACAATTCTAAAACTTTATCGGGAACGATAATTATGATGGTATAACATGTATAAGCATGATAACGTCTGTAAAATTACCAAATAGACAGCACTGAACGATCTAAATTTTAAAATATTTGAAATTGACAGAGTAAAGTAGCTATAACAGAGTCTGAATATTTAAACATCGATGTTTTAATACAGAGTCTGAATATTTAATAAAAGTTTAACATCAGAATCTGACTGACGAAGGATATCTGTTATCCGAAATATTTCTAAATAATTACATTTATAGTTACCTTTTTTTGTATTTGGAGTTGTTGTGTACACTTTTTTAGGCGTTTATATAATTTATTTATTGTGTATATGTATCGTTACTCGTAACGATCCAGCGCCCTCGTGGGGAAATTCGTTGACTACTATTCAGACGTTTTATATATATATTAAAAACCTCCCAAATTGTAGACTAGCACAACCTTAACTGGGACACCATGCATTCAGTTTTCCTACCTTACTAAAAAAATATTAACTAAAATCATTGATACAAGTCAATATAATTATGATCGTCATACAACCGATAAAAATGAAAACATAATGTTAAAAGTTACGACCGAAGCGCTTTTCTTGATCGACCTTCTTATTGAACGCTCAAAGCTGAATATTTAGGGTAACAACTTACAAAGAACAGATTAAAACGTTAAAGATGATCGTTCATAATGTACATGAAATGATATATTCGTAAGTTAACATGATTGCAGAAAGTAAGAAGTCGTAGAGCAAAACAGAAAAAAAATTGAAATCAAAAGAGATAATACACCGTCCGTGTATTGAGCCTTTTTATTGCTTAGAGTTCAGTAGAAAATATGTATACATGCTCAACCTAACCATACTATTTGACCTACTGTGAGTTTTTCAGTTTTTACTGTTACTCCTGTTTCTCCTAAAATATGGGTGCTAGAAAAACCAGCAAGTAAAATGGCCAATGTCAGAGCCGTACGCCTGGTTTTGAAATGAATTCACTTCTTTTGAGAAATATTTATTTTGTCATCCATTTTTTCACCGCTTACAACTGTCTGTCTGTGGTTTTATTTAACTTTTAAGTCTCAGTATGTTTTCAATTCATATTATTTCGTTTCGTTCCGCTTTTATTTCGTTTCGCTTTTTTTCCCTCTTTTCGCCCCTTTTCTATTTTTGATATTTTAATCAAAAATTTAAAAAAGCAAACTTTCAAAAGGTGAAATAATCAAAATTGCACGTAAGGTTTAGTATTTTGAAAGTTTGATCAAAGTCCTAAATTATCAAATTTAAAAACGATATTTAGAATTTTAATATTTTAATAATTTGGTTAAAATTTCAAAATTTCAAAACTTTTACACAATTTGAAATTTTGACATTTTAAAACTTTGATCAAAATTCCAAAAATCTAAAATTTCAAAACTTTTTAAAACTTTGAATTGATAAGTGTTACACGGACCTCATAAGACATAATGTTATAACTCTTGTCTTTTGTTGAAGTCTACACGTCTCCCTCTAGATGTCTTTCGGTTATTACTGTAGTTCGGTTGCTGTCTCATTGACGTATACAAAACATCTCCTTTTATTCGAGAGTCACTTTTTTTTTTCCATGTGGGCTGATGACTAAAAAAAAAATCGTAGCATATAAATCTGATAGGACTGTCAGTTATGTTTTTGTAGCAAATATGGTGATGTATGATTTGAGTAGTTTTTTTTTACTTAAAGTCACGCAGCAAATATTTCACGACTATTAAAGCCATTGTGTCAGTTGGTTTCATCGTGTTTTGTTTACTTTAGTTTAATAAAGAATAATTATGCTGTCGTGTATCCTACACTCTGATATCAGTCACTGTACTTCTGAGAAAATCCATTACGGCAACGCCATAAACATGATAAACAGTAGAGGAAGACATATCTGAGGGTCTTGATGGGGGTCTTTCTATTCTGTGTTCTTCTATATTTTTATACACCTATTTTGTTCTTCCGTTCTTCATAAATCCAGCCCATTTTTCTCTATTCTTAATATTTCAACACCCTGTCATTCATTATTCTTAATGTTTTGGCGGAATTTTTCTCTTTTCTTTATTTTGATAGGCCATTTATTTTGCACGTTTCGACTATTATTCTCTATTCAGTAAATCCCATCCAGACCCTCATAAATCTATAATATGTGTATGCATTGCAATGCAATAATTAAAATACCGGTAGTACATAACCTTGCCATACCGTCAAAGAGTTTTATGAAACATTGGTGCACGTTTTTTCATGATTAAGAGAGATACATAATAAGAAGAAGATGTGGTATGCATGATGACCATTCAGACAACTCTCCACCAGAGACCAACTGGCATAGCAATTTACAACTTTAGGTCACTGTACAAGCTTCAACAATGAGCAAAACACATACTGCATAGTCAGCTATAAAATGGTAACCTATTAACTGAACATTAAAAATATTGACTCATTTTATAGCTGACGTTTATCGTTAAAATAATCTATGTCACGGCACCCCCCTTTTCTATAAAAACAGTAGCAAAACACAAAATAATGTAAAAGACAAAAGCTAAACACACAAAAAGAAATGTTTCTCAAACCTAATACGAAACAAAACAAGCTGCTTCTTTCAGAGGTTAGCATACTATGTAAAGGGTTTTAAATCCTTATATAGTACACAATTCGCTATTTTTTCCTCAGAGAAGGTATTGAAAAAATCCGAATCGTTTATATACGTATTATATACGTTTGTAAGGCTTTTGGCATTTTTCGTAATTTTTGAATTTTTGATCAGTACAGATTAAAATTAAAAAGTTCCAAAAACTTTTGAACAACAGATCAATCATTAGTTGAGTCTTCATCATGAATTTTTCTTGATAAAAAACACAAATTTTGCAAAACTTTGAAATATTTTCTTTTATCATACCCTTTCAAACAAATAATATTTACAAATAAGTTTCCAAAGCACATTTGAATATCCAACCGCAGTCTAGTAAACAGTTTTATCACGGTCTAGTGCTGTTGGTAAACCTCTACCCTCAACGGGTATGAGTATTACCCGTACGTTCATTGGGCGTACGGGGTAAATCAACGGCTCACCACGTGCACTCTTCTCTCCTTTTTTACACATTGTATGATAATGGAAAGTGGGATGGTTTAGATTTAAATACATTCAACTAGTTTATTTTCTAAACGTCATTCTGCAGCAGTGGGGAACGACATTCGTTAGTGGTCGCATGTCATATCGTAACCCCCCCCCCCCCCCCCCCCAAAAAAAAAAGAAGAAATAAAAAGAAATATCCCCCCTTATTAAGAAAGTGACGTGGTAATAGCAGATCGTTGATTGTTTCTGTTGACTTCATTTATATCTCATGAAATCGAGACAACTAAGAGCGAGACATATTGTGTTTGTGTGGTGTTCTAACTATGTGTCGTAGTTTTTATAAATACATCAACGAGTTAATTTATTTTTACTTCACAATTGATTTTCCGAGTACACTGTTGGCTGAAAAAAAAGGATATCAAATATGATAGCACTTATGAGACATAAGGTTATGACACTTGTCTTCGAATTCTGTTGAAGATTTTACACGTCTCCGTGAGATGGCTGCGATTATTTGTGTAGTTTAGTTGCTGTCTCATTGACGTATACCTCACATCTCCTTTTATTCATATACACTAAATTTTACGTGTACATTGCTGGTTGAAAAAAATATGAATCTGATAGCACTCATAAGACATAATGTTATAACTCTTGTCTTTTGTTGAAGTCTACACGTCTCCCTCTAGATGTCTTTCGGTTATTACTGTAGTTCGGTTGCTGTCTCATTGACGTATACAAAACATCTCCTTTTATTCGAGAGTCACTTTTTTTTTCCATGTGGGCTGATGACTGAAAAAAAATCGTAGCATATAAATCTGATAGGACTGTCAGTTATGTTTTTGTAGCAAATATGGTGATGTATGATTTGAGTAGTTTTTTTTACTTAAAGTCACGCAGCAAATATTTCACGACTATTAAAGCCATTGTGTCAGTTGGTTTCATCGTGTTTTGTTTACTTTAGTTTAATAAAGAATAATTATGCTGTCGTGTATCCTACACTCTGATATCAGTCACTGTACTTCTGAGAAAATCCATTACGGCAACGCCATAAACATGATAAACAGTAGAGGAAGACATATCTGAGGGTCTTGATGGGGGTCTTTCTATTCTGTGTTCTTCTATATTTTTATACACCTATTTTGTTCTTCCGTTCTTCATAAATCCAGCCCATTTTTCTCTATTCTTAATATTTCAACACCCTGTCATTCATTATTCTTAATGTTTTGGCGGAATTTTTCTCTTTTCTTTATTTTGATAGGCCATTTATTTTGCACGTTTCGCCTATTATTCTCTATTCAGTAAATCCCATCCAGACCCTCATAAATCTATAATATGTGTGTGCATTGCAATGCAATAATTAAAATACCGGTAGTACATAACCTTGCCATACCGTCAAAGAGTTTTATGAAACATTGGTGCACGTTTTTTCATGATTAAGAGAGATACATAATAAGAAGAAGATGTGGTATGCATGATGACCATTCAGACAACTCTCCACCAGAGACCAACTGGCATAGCAATTTACAACTTTAGGTCACTGTACAAGCTTCAACAATGAGCAAAACACATACTGCATAGTCAGCTATAAAATGGTAACCTATTAACTGAACATTAAAAATATTGACTCATTTTATAGCTGACGTTTATCGTTAAAATAATCTATGTCACGGCACCCCCCTTTTCTATAAAAACAGTAGCAAAACACAAAATAATGTAAAAGACAAAAGCTAAACACACAAAAAGAAATGTTTCTCAAACCTAATACGAAACAAAACAAGCTGCTTCTTTCAGAGGTTAGCATACTATGTAAAGGGTTTTAAATCCTTATATAGTACACAATTCGCTATAGTTTCCTCAGAGAAGGTATTGAAAAAATCCGAATCGTTTATATACGTATTATATACGTTTGTAAGGCTTTTGGCATTTTTCGTAATTTTTGAATTTTTGATCAGTACAGATTAAAATTAAAAAGTTCCAAAAACTTTTGAACAACAGATCAATCATTAGTTGAGTCTTCATCATGAATTTTTCTTGATAAAAAACACAAATTTTGCAAAACTTTGAAATATTTTCTTTTATCATACCTTTTTAAACAAATAATATTTACAAATAAGTTTCCAAAGCACATTTGAATATCCAACCGCAGTCTAGTAAACAGTTTTATCACGGTCTAGTGCTGTTGGTAAACCTCTACCCTCAACGGGTATGAGTATTACCCGTACGTTCATTGGGCGTACGGGGTAAATCAACGGCTCACCACGTGCACTCTTCTCTCCCTTTTTACACATTGTATGATAATGGAAAGTGGGATGGTTTAGATTTAAATACATTCAACTAGTTTATTTTCTAAACGTCATTCTGCAGCAGTGGGGAACGACATTCGTTAGTGGTCGCATGTCATATCGTAACCCCCCCCCCCCCCCCCCCCCCAAAAAAAGAAGAAATAAAAAGAAATATCCCCCCTTATTAAGAAAGTGACGTGGTAATAGCAGATCGTTGATTGTTTCTGTTGACTTCATTTATATCTCATGAAATCGAGACAACTAAGAGCGAGACATATTGTGTTTGTGTGGTGTTCTAACTATGTGTCGTAGTTTTTATAAATACATCAACGAGTTAATTTATTTTTACTTCACAATTGATTTTCCGAGTACACTGTTGGCTGAAAAAAAAGGATATCAAATATGATAGCACTTATGAGACATAAGGTTATGACACTTGTCTTCGAATTCTGTTGAAGATTTTACACGTCTCCGTGAGATGGCTGCGATTATTTGTGTAGTTTAGTTGCTGTCTCATTGACGTATACCTCACATCTCCTTTTATTCATATACACTAAATTTTACGTGTACATTGCTGGTTGAAAAAAATATGAATCTGATAGCACTCATAAGACATAATGTTATAACTCTTGTCTTTTGTTGAAGTCTACACGTCTCCCTCTAGATGTCTTTCGGTTATTACTGTAGTTCGGTTGCTGTCTCATTGACGTATACAAAACATCTCCTTTTATTCGAGAGTCACTTTTTTTTTCCATGTGGGCTGATGACTGAAAAAAAATCGTAGCATATAAATCTGATAGGACTGTCAGTTATGTTTTTGTAGCAAATATGGTGATGTATGATTTGAGTAGTTTTTTTTTACTTAAAGTCACGCAGCAAATATTTCACGACTATTAAAGCCATTGTGTCAGTTGGTTTCATCGTGTTTTGTTTACTTTAGTTTAATAAAGAATAATTATGCTGTCGTGTATCCTACACTCTGATATCAGTCACTGTACTTCTGAGAAAATCCATTACGGCAACGCCATAAACATGATAAACAGTAGAGGAAGACATATCTGAGGGTCTTGATTGGGGTCTTTCTATTCTGTGTTCTTCTATATTTTTATACACCTATTTTGTTCTTCCGTTCTTCATAAATCCAGCCCATTTTTCTCTATTCTTAATATTTCAACACCCTGTCATTCATTATTCTTAATGTTTTGGCGGAATTTTTCTCTTTTCTTTATTTTGATAGGCCATTTATTTTGCACGTTTCGCCTATTATTCTCTATTCAGTAAATCCCATCCAGACCCTCATAAATCTATAATATGTGTGTGCATTGCAATGCAATAATTAAAATACCGGTAGTACATAACCTTGCCATACCGTCAAAGAGTTTTATGAAACATTGGTGCACGTTTTTTCATGATTAAGAGAGATACATAATAAGAAGAAGATGTGGTATGCATGATGACCATTCAGACAACTCTCCACCAGAGACCAACTGGCATAGCAATTTACAACTTTAGGTCACTGTACAAGCTTCAACAATGAGCAAAACACATACTGCATAGTCAGCTATAAAATGGTAACCTATTAACTGAACATTAAAAATATTGACTCATTTTATAGCTGACGTTTATCGTTAAAATAATCTATGTCACGGCACCCCCCTTTTCTATAAAAACAGTAGCAAAACACAAAATAATGTAAAAGACAAAAGCTAAACACACAAAAAGAAATGTTTCTCAAACCTAATACGAAACAAAACAAGCTGCTTCTTTCAGAGGTTAGCATACTATGTAAAGGGTTTTAAATCCTTATATAGTACACAATTCGCTATAGTTTCCTCAGAGAAGGTATTGAAAAAATCCGAATCGTTTATATACGTATTATATACGTTTGTAAGGCTTTTGGCATTTTTCATAATTTTTGAATTTTTGATCAGTACAGATTAAAATTAAAAAGTTCCAAAAACTTTTGAACAACAGATCAATCATTAGTTGAGTCTTCATCATGAATTTTTCTTGATAAAAAACACAAATTTTGCAAAACTTTGAAATATTTTCTTTTATCATACCTTTTTAAACAAATAATATTTACAAATAAGTTTCCAAAGCACATTTGAATATCCAACCGCAGTCTAGTAAACAGTTTTATCACGGTCTAGTGCTGTTGGTAAACCTCTACCCTCAACGGGTATGAGTATTACCCGTACGTTCATTGGGCGTACGGGGTAAATCAACGGCTCACCACGTGCACTCTTCTCTCCCTTTTTACACATTGTATGATAATGGAAAGTGGGATGGTTTAGATTTAAATACATTCAACTAGTTTATTTTCTAAACGTCATTCTGCAGCAGTGGGGAACGACATTCGTTAGTGGTCGCATGTCATATCGTAACCCCCCCCCCCCCAAAAAAAAAAGAAGAAATAAAAAGAAATATCCCCCCTTATTAAGAAAGTGACGTGGTAATAGCAGATCGTTGATTGTTTCTGTTGACTTCATTTATATCTCATGAAATCGAGACAACTAAGAGCGAGACATATTGTGTTTGTGTGGTGTTCTAACTATGTGTCGTAGTTTTTATAAATACATCAACGAATTAATTTATTTTTACTTCACAATTGATTTTCCGAGTACACTGTTGGCTGAAAAAAAAAGGATATCAAATATGATAGCACTTATGAGACATAAGGTTATGACACTTGTCTTCTGTTGAAGATTTTACACGTCTCCGTGAGATGGCTGCGATTATTTGTGTAGTTTAGTTGCTGTCTCATTGACGTATACCTCACATCTCCTTTTATTCATATACACTAAATTTTACGTGTACATTGCTGGTTGAAAAAAATATGAATCTGATAGCACTCATAAGACATAATGTTATAACTCTTGTCTTTTGTTGAAGTCTACACGTCTCCCTCTAGATGTCTTTCGGTTATTACTGTAGTTCGGTTGCTGTCTCATTGACGTATACAAAACATCTCCTTTTATTCGAGAGTCACTTTTTTTTCCATGTGGGCTGATGACTGAAAAAAAAATCGTAGCATATAAATCTGATAGGACTGTCAGTTATGTTTTTGTAGCAAATATGGTGATGTATGATTTGAGTAGTTTTTTTTACTTAAAGTCACGCAGCAAATATTTCACGACTATTAAAGCCATTGTGTCAGTTGGTTTCATCGTGTTTTGTTTACTTTAGTTTAATAAAGAATAATTATGCTGTCGTGTATCCTACACTCTGATATCAGTCACTGTACTTCTGAGAAAATCCATTACGGCAACGCCATAAACATGATAAACAGTAGAGGAAGACATATCTGAGGGTCTTGGTGGGGGTCTTTCTATTCTGTGTTCTTCTATATTTTTATACACCTATTTTGTTCTTCCGTTCTTCATAAATCCAGCCCATTTTTCTCTATTCTTAATATTTCAACACCCTGTCATTCATTATTCTTAATGTTTTGGCGGAATTTTTCTCTTTTCTTTGTTTTGATAGGCCATTTTTTTGCACGTTTCGCCTATTATTCTCTATTCAGTAAATCCCATCCAGACCCTCATAAATCTATAATATGTGTGTGCATTGCAATGCAATAATTAAAATACCGGTAGTACATAACCTTGCCATACCGTCAAAGAGTTTTATGAAACATTGGTGCACGTTTTTTCATGATTAAGAGAGATACATAATAAGAAGAAGATGTGGTATGCATGATGACCATTCAGACAACTCTCCACCAGAGACCAACTGGCATAGCAATTTACAACTTTAGGTCACTGTACAAGCTTCAACAATGAGCAAAACACATACTGCATAGTCAGCTATAAAATGGTAACCTATTAACTGAACATTAAAAATATTGACTCATTTTATAGCTGACGTTTATCGTTAAAATAATCTATGTCACGGCACCCCCCTTTTCTATAAAAACAGTAGCAAAACACAAAATAATGTAAAAGACAAAAGCTAAACACACAAAAAGAAATGTTTCTCAAACCTAATACGAAACAAAACAAGCTGCTTCTTTCAGAGGTTAGCATACTATGTAAAGGGTTTTAAATCCTTATATAGTACACAATTCGCTATAGTTTCCTCAGAGAAGGTATTGAAAAAATCCGAATCGTTTATATACGTATTATATACGTTTGTAAGGCTTTTGGCATTTTTCGTAATTTTTGAATTTTTGATCAGTACAGATTAAACTTAAAAAGTTCCAAAAACTTTTGAACAACAGATCAATCATTAGTTGAGTCTTCATCATGAATTTTTCTTGATAAAAAACACAAATTTTGCAAAACTTTGAAATATTTTCTTTTATCATACCTTTTTAAACAAATAATATTTACAAATAAGTTTCCAAAGCACATTTGAATATCCAACCGCAGTCTAGTAAACAGTTTTATCACGGTCTAGTGCTGTTGGTAAACCTCTACCCTCAACGGGTATGAGTATTACCCGTACGTTCATTGGGCGTACGGGGTAAATCAACGGCTCACCACGTGCACTCTTCTCTCCCTTTTTACACATTGTATGATAATGGAAAGTGGGATGGTTTAGATTTAAATACATTCAACTAGTTTATTTTCTAAACGTCATTCTGCAGCAGTGGGGAACGACATTCGTTAGTGGTCGCATGTCATATCGTAACCCCCCCCCCCCCCCCCCCCAAAAAAAAAAGAAGAAATAAAAAGAAATATCCCCCCTTATTAAGAAAGTGACGTGGTAATAGCAGATCGTTGATTGTTTCTGTTGACTTCATTTATATCTCATGAAATCGAGACAACTAAGAGCGAGACATATTGTGTTTGTGTGGTGTTCTAACTATGTGTCGTAGTTTTTATAAATACATCAACGAGTTAATTTATTTTTACTTCACAATTGATTTTCCGAGTACACTGTTGGCTGAAAAAAAAGGATATCAAATATGATAGCACTTATGAGACATAAGGTTATGACACTTGTCTTCTGTTGAAGATTTTACACGTCTCCGTGAGATGGCTGCGATTATTTGTGTAGTTTAGTTGCTGTCTCATTGACGTATACCTCACATCTCCTTTTATTCATATACACTAAATTTTACGTGTACATTGCTGGTTGAAAAAAATATGAATCTGATAGCACTCATAAGACATAATGTTATAACTCTTGTCTTTTGTTGAAGTCTACACGTCTCCCTCTAGATGTCTTTCGGTTATTACTGTAGTTCGGTTGCTGTCTCATTGACGTATACAAAACATCTCCTTTTATTCGAGAGTCACTTTTTTTTTCCATGTGGGCTGATGACTGAAAAAAAATCGTAGCATAAAAATCTGATAGGACTGTCAGTTATGTTTTTGTAGCAAATATGGTGATGTATGATTTGAGTAGTTTTTTTTTTACTTAAAGTCACGCAGCAAATATTTCACGACTATTAAAGCCATTGTGTCAGTTGGTTTCATCGTGTTTTGTTTACTTTAGTTTAATAAAGAATAATTATGCTGTCGTGTATCCTACACTCTGATATCAGTCACTGTACTTCTGAGAAAATCCATTACGGCAACGCCATAAACATGATAAACAGTAGAGGAAGACATATCTGAGGGTCTTGATGGGGGTCTTTCTATTCTGTGTTCTTCTATATTTTTATACACCTATTTTGTTCTTCCGTTCTTCATAAATCCAGCCCATTTTTCTCTATTCTTAATATTTCAACACCCTGTCATTCATTATTCTTAATGTTTTGGCGGAATTTTTCTCTTTTCTTTATTTTGATAGGCCATTTATTTTGCACGTTTCGCCTATTATTCTCTATTCAGTAAATCCCATCCAGACCCTCATAAATCTATAATATGTGTGTGCATTGCAATGCAATAATTAAAATACCGGTAGTACATAACCTTGCCATACCGTCAAAGAGTTTTATGAAACATTGGTGCACGTTTTTTCATGATTAAGAGAGATACATAATAAGAAGAAGATGTGGTATGCATGATGACCATTCAGACAACTCTCCACCAGAGACCAACTGGCATAGCAATTTACAACTTTAGGTCACTGTACAAGCTTCAACAATGAGCAAAACACATACTGCATAGTCAGCTATAAAATGGTAACCTATTAACTGAACATTAAAAATATTGACTCATTTTATAGCTGACGTTTATCGTTAAAATAATCTATGTCACGGCACCCCCCTTTTCTATAAAAACAGTAGCAAAACACAAAATAATGTAAAAGACAAAAGCTAAACACACAAAAAGAAATGTTTCTCAAACCTAATACGAAACAAAACAAGCTGCTTCTTTCAGAGGTTAGCATACTATGTAAAGGGTTTTAAATCCTTATATAGTACACAATTCGCTATAGTTTCCTCAGAGAAGGTATTGAAAAAATCCGAATCGTTTATATACGTATTATATACGTTTGTAAGGCTTTTGGCATTTTTCGTAATTTTTGAATTTTTGATCAGTACAGATTAAACTTAAAAAGTTCCAAAAACTTTTGAACAACAGATCAATCATTAGTTGAGTCTTCATCATGAATTTTTCTTGATAAAAAACACAAATTTTGCAAAACTTTGAAATATTTTCTTTTATCATACCTTTTTAAACAAATAATATTTACAAATAAGTTTCCAAAGCACATTTGAATATCCAACCGCAGTCTAGTAAACAGTTTTATCACGGTCTAGTGCTGTTGGTAAACCTCTACCCTCAACGGGTATGAGTATTACCCGTACGTTCATTGGGCGTACGGGGTAAATCAACGGCTCACCACGTGCACTCTTCTCTCCCTTTTTACACATTGTATGATAATGGAAAGTGGGATGGTTTAGATTTAAATACATTCAACTAGTTTATTTTCTAAACGTCATTCTGCAGCAGTGGGGAACGACATTCGTTAGTGGTCGCATGTCATATCGTAACCCCCCCCCCCCCCCCCAAATAAAAAGAAGAAATAAAAAGAAATATCCCCCTTATTAAGAAAGTGACGTGGTAATAGCAGATCGTTGATTGTTTCTGTTGACTTCATTTATATCTCATGAAATCGAGACAACTAAGAGCGAGACATATTGTGTTTGTGTGGTGTTCTAACTATGTGTCGTAGTTTTTATAAATACATCAACGAGTTAATTTATTTTTACTTCACAATTGATTTTCCGAGTACACTGTTGGCTGAAAAAAAAGGATATCAAATATGATAGCACTTATGAGACATAAGGTTATGACACTTGTCTTCTGTTGAAGATTTTACACGTCTCCGTGAGATGGCTGCGATTATTTGTGTAGTTTAGTTGCTGTCTCATTGACGTATACCTCACATCTCCTTTTATTCATATACACTAAATTTTACGTGTACATTGCTGGTTGAAAAAAATATGAATCTGATAGCACTCATAAGACATAATGTTATAACTCTTGTCTTTTGTTGAAGTCTACACGTCTCCCTCTAGATGTCTTTCGGTTATTACTGTAGTTCGGTTGCTGTCTCATTGACGTATACAAAACATCTCCTTTTATTCGAGAGTCACTTTTTTTTTCCATGTGGGCTGATGACTGAAAAAAAATCGTAGCATATAAATCTGATAGGACTGTCAGTTATGTTTTTGTAGCAAATATGGGGATGTATGATTTGAGTAGTTTTTTTTACTTAAAGTCACGCAGCAAATATTTCACGACTATTAAAGCCATTGTGTCAGTTGGTTTCATCGTGTTTTGTTTACTTTAGTTTAATAAAGAATAATTATGCTGTCGTGTATCCTACACTCTGATATCAGTCACTGTACTTCTGAGAAAATCCATTACGGCAACGCCATAAACATGATAAACAGTAGAGGAAGACATATCTGAGGGTCTTGATGGGGGTCTTTCTATTCTGTGTTCTTCTATATTTTTATACACCTATTTTGTTCTTCCGTTCTTCATAAATCCAGCCCATTTTTCTCTATTCTTAATATTTCAACACCCTGTCATTCATTATTCTTAATGTTTTGGCGGAATTTTTCTCTTTTCTTTATTTTGATAGGCCATTTATTTTGCACGTTTCGCCTATTATTCTCTATTCAGTAAATCCCATCCAGACCCTCATAAATCTATAATATGTGTGTGCATTGCAATGCAATAATTAAAATACCGGTAGTACATAACCTTGCCATACCGTCAAAGAGTTTTATGAAACATTGGTGCACGTTTTTTCATGATTAAGAGAGATACATAATAAGAAGAAGATGTGGTATGCATGATGACCATTCAGACAACTCTCCACCAGAGACCAACTGGCATAGCAATTTACAACTTTAGGTCACTGTACAAGCTTCAACAATGAGCAAAACACATACTGCATAGTCAGCTATAAAATGGTAACCTATTAACTGAACATTAAAAATATTGACTCATTTTATAGCTGACGTTTATCGTTAAAATAATCTATGTCACGGCACCCCCCTTTTCTATAAAAACAGTAGCAAAACACAAAATAATGTAAAAGACAAAAGCTAAACACACAAAAAGAAATGTTTCTCAAACCTAATACGAAACAAAACAAGCTGCTTCTTTCAGAGGTTAGCATACTATGTAAAGGGTTTTAAATCCTTATATAGTACACAATTCGCTATAGTTTCCTCAGAGAAGGTATTGAAAAAATCCGAATCGTTTATATACGTATTATATACGTTTGTAAGGCTTTTGTCATTTTTCGTAATTTTTGAATTTTGATCAGTACAGATTAAAATTAAAAAGTTCCAAAAACTTTTGAACAACAGATCAATCATTAGTTGAGTCTTCATCATGAATTTTTCTTGATAAAAAACACAAATTTTGCAAAACTTTGAAATATTTTCTTTTATCATACCTTTTTAAACAAATAATATTTACAAATAAGTTTCCAAAGCACATTTGAATATCCAACCGCAGTCTAGTAAACAGTTTTATCACGGTCTAGTGCTGTTGGTAAACCTCTACCCTCAACGGGTATGAGTATTACCCGTACGTTCATTGGGCGTACGGGGTAAATCAACGGCTCACCACGTGCACTCTTCTCTCCCTTTTTACACATTGTATGATAATGGAAAGTGGGATGGTTTAGATTTAAATACATTCAACTAGTTTATTTTCTAAACGTCATTCTGCAGCAGTGGGGAACGACATTCGTTAGTGGTCGCATGTCATATCGTAACCCCCCCCCCCCAAAAAAAAAGAAGAAATAAAAAGAAATATCCCCCCTTATTAAGAAAGTGACGTGGTAATAGCAGATCGTTGATTGTTTCTGTTGACTTCATTTATATCTCATGAAATCGAGACAACTAAGAGCGAGACATATTGTGTTTGTGTGGTGTTCTAACTATGTGTCGTAGTTTTTATAAATACATCAACGAGTTAATTTATTTTTACTTCACAATTGATTTTCCGAGTACACTGTTGGCTGAAAAAAAAGGATATCAAATATGATAGCACTTATGAGACATAAGGTTATGACACTTGTCTTCTGTTGAAGATTTTACACGTCTCCGTGAGATGGCTGCGATTATTTGTGTAGTTTAGTTGCTGTCTCATTGACGTATACCTCACATCTCCTTTTATTCATATACACTAAATTTTACGTGTACATTGCTGGTTGAAAAAAATATGAATCTGATAGCACTCATAAGACATAATGTTATAACTCTTGTCTTTTGTTGAAGTCTTCACGTCTCCCTCTAGATGTCTTTCGGTTATTACTGTGAGTTCGGTTGCTGTCTCATTGACGTATACAAAACATCTCCTTTTATTCGAGAGTCACTTTTTTTTTCCATGTGGGCTGATGACTGAAAAAAAAAATCGTAGCATATAAATCTGATAGGACTGTCAGTTATGTTTTTGTAGCAAATATGGTGATGTATGATTTGAGTAGTTTTTTTTACTTAAAGTCACGCAGCAAATATTTCACGACTATTAAAGCCATTGTGTCAGTTGGTTTCATCGTGTTTTGTTTACTTTAGTTTAATAAAGAATAATTATGCTGTCGTGTATCCTACACTCTGATATCAGTCACTGTACTTCTGAGAAAATCCATTACGGCAACGCCATAAACATGATAAACAGTAGAGGAAGACATATCTGAGGGTCTTGATGGGGGTCTTTCTATTCTGTGTTCTTCTATATTTTTATACACCTATTTTGTTCTTCCGTTCTTCATAAATCCAGCCCATTTTTCTCTATTCTTAATATTTCAACACCCTGTCATTCATTATTCTTAATGTTTTGGCGGAATTTTTCTCTTTTCTTTATTTTGATAGGCCATTTATTTTGCACGTTTCGCCTATTATTCTCTATTCAGTAAATCCCATCCAGACCCTCATAAATCTATAATATGTGTGTGCATTGCAATGCAATAATTAAAATACCGGTAGTACATAACCTTGCCATACCGTCAAAGAGTTTTATGAAACATTGGTGCACGTTTTTTCATGATTAAGAGAGATACATAATAAGAAGAAGATGTGGTATGCATGATGACCATTCAGACAACTCTCCACCAGAGACCAACTGGCATAGCAATTTACAACTTTAGGTCACTGTACAAGCTTCAACAATGAGCAAAACACATACTGCATAGTCAGCTATAAAATGGTAACCTATTAACTGAACATTAAAAATATTGACTCATTTTATAGCTGACGTTTATCGTTAAAATAATCTATGTCACGGCACCCCCCTTTTCTATAAAAACAGTAGCAAAACACAAAATAATGTAAAAGACAAAAGCTAAACACACAAAAAGAAATGTTTCTCAAACCTAATACGAAACAAAACAAGCTGCTTCTTTCAGAGGTTAGCATACTATGTAAAGGGTTTTAAATCCTTATATAGTACACAATTCGCTATAGTTTCCTCAGAGAAGGTATTGAAAAAATCCGAATCGTTTATATACGTATTATATACGTTTGTAAGGCTTTTGTCATTTTTCGTAATTTTTGAATTTTGATCAGTACAGATTAAAATTAAAAAGTTCCAAAAACTTTTGAACAACAGATCAATCATTAGTTGAGTCTTCATCATGAATTTTTCTTGATAAAAAACACAAATTTTGCAAAACTTTGAAATATTTTCTTTTATCATACCTTTTTAAACAAATAATATTTACAAATAAGTTTCCAAAGCACATTTGAATATCCAACCGCAGTCTAGTAAATAGTTTTATCACGGTCTAGTGCTGTTGGTAAACCTCTACCCTCAACGGGTATGAGTATTACCCGTACGTTCATTGGGCGTACGGGGTAAATCAACGGCTCACCACGTGCACTCTTCTCTCCCTTTTTACACATTGTATGATAATGGAAAGTGGGATGGTTTAGATATAAATACATTCAACTAGTTTATTTTCTAAACGTCATTCTGCAGCAGTGGGGAACGACATTCGTTAGTGGTCGCATGTCATATCGTAACCCCCCCCCCCCAAAAAAAAAAAGAAGAAATAAAAAGAAATATCCCCCCTTATTAAGAAAGTGACGTGGTAATAGCAGATCGTTGATTGTTTCTGTTGACTTCATTTATATCTCATGAAATCGAGACAACTAAGAGCGAGACATATTGTGTTTGTGTGGTGTTCTAACTATGTGTCGTAGTTTTTATAAATACATCAACGAGTTAATTTATTTTTACTTCACAATTGATTTTCCGAGTACACTGTTGGCTGAAAAAAAAGGATATCAAATATGATAGCACTTATGAGACATAAGGTTATGACACTTGTCTTCTGTTGAAGATTTTACACGTCTCCGTGAGATGGCTGCGATTATTTGTGTAGTTTAGTTGCTGTCTCATTGACGTATACCTCACATCTCCTTTTATTCATATACACTAAATTTTACGTGTACATTGCTGGTTGAAAAAAATATGAATCTGATAGCACTCATAAGACATAATGTTATAACTCTTGTCTTTTGTTGAAGTCTTCACGTCTCCCTCTAGATGTCTTTCGGTTATTACTGTGAGTTCGGTTGCTGTCTCATTGACGTATACAAAACATCTCCTTTTATTCGAGAGTCACTTTTTTTTTCCATGTGGGCTGATGACTGAAAAAAAAAATCGTAGCATATAAATCTGATAGGACTGTCAGTTATGTTTTTGTAGCAAATATGGTGATGTATGATTTGAGTAGTTTTTTTTACTTAAAGTCACGCAGCAAATATTTCACGACTATTAAAGCCATTGTGTCAGTTGGTTTCATCGTGTTTTGTTTACTTTAGTTTAATAAAGAATAATTATGCTGTCGTGTATCCTACACTCTGATATCAGTCACTGTACTTCTGAGAAAATCCATTACGGCAACGCCATAAACATGATAAACAGTAGAGGAAGACATATCTGAGGGTCTTGATGGGGGTCTTTCTATTCTGTGTTCTTCTATATTTTTATACACCTATTTTGTTCTTCCGTTCTTCATAAATCCAGCCCATTTTTCTCTATTCTTAATATTTCAACACCCTGTCATTCATTATTCTTAATGTTTTGGCGGAATTTTTCTCTTTTCTTTATTTTGATAGGCCATTTATTTTGCACGTTTCGCCTATTATTCTCTATTCAGTAAATCCCATCCAGACCCTCATAAATCTATAATATGTGTGTGCATTGCAATGCAATAATTAAAATACCGGTAGTACATAACCTTGCCATACCGTCAAAGAGTTTTATGAAACATTGGTGCACGTTTTTTCATGAGTAAGAGAGATACATAATAAGAAGAAGATGTGGTATGCATGATGACCATTCAGACAACTCTCCACCAGAGACCAACTGGCATAGCAATTTACAACTTTAGGTCACTGTACAAGCTTCAACAATGAGCAAAACACATACTGCATAGTCAGCTATAAAATGGTAACCTATTAACTGAACATTAAAAATATTGACTCATTTTATAGCTGACGTTTATCGTTAAAATAATCTATGTCACGGCACCCCCCCCCCCTTTTCTATAAAAACAGTAGCAAAACACAAAATAATGTAAAAGACAAAAGCTAAACACACAAAAAGAAATGTTTCTCAAACCTAATACGAAACAAAACAAGCTGCTTCTTTCAGAGGTTAGCATACTATGTAAAGGGTTTTAAATCCTTATATAGTACACAATTCGCTATAGTTTCCTCAGAGAAGGTATTGAAAAAATCCGAATCGTTTATATACGTATTATATACGTTTGTAAGGCTTTTGGCATTTTTCGTAATTTTTGAATTTTTGATCAGTACAGATTAAAATTAAAAAGTTCCAAAAACTTTTGAACAACAGATCAATCATTAGTTGAGTCTTCATCATGAATTTTTCTTGATAAAAAACACAAATTTTGCAAAACTTTGAAATATTTTCTTTTATCATACCTTTTTAAACAAATAATATTTACAAATAAGTTTCCAAAGCACATTTGAATATCCAACCGCAGTCTAGTAAACAGTTTTATCACGGTCTAGTGCTGTTGGTAAACCTCTACCCTCAACGGGTATGAGTATTACCCGTACGTTCATTGGGCGTACGGGGTAAATCAACGGCTCACCACGTGCACTCTTCTCTCCCTTTTTACACATTGTATGATAATGGAAAGTGGGATGGTTTAGATTTAAATACATTCAACTAGTTTATTTTCTAAACGTCATTCTGCAGCAGTGGGGAACGACATTCGTTAGTGGTCGCATGTCATATCGTAACCCCCCCCCCAAAAAAAAAGAAGAAATAAAAAGAAATATCCCCCCTTATTAAGAAAGTGACGTGGTAATAGCAGATCGTTGATTGTTTCTGTTGACTTCATTTATATCTCATGAAATCGAGACAACTAAGAGCGAGACATATTGTGTTTGTGTGGTGTTCTAACTATGTGTCGTAGTTTTTATAAATACATCAACGAGTTAATTTATTTTTACTTCACAATTGATTTTCCGAGTACACTGTTGGCTGAAAAAAAAAGGATATCAAATATGATAGCACTTATGAGACATAAGGTTATGACACTTGTCTTCTGTTGAAGATTTTACACGTCTCCGTGAGATGGCTGCGATTATTTGTGTAGTTTAGTTGCTGTCTCATTGACGTATACCTCACATCTCCTTTTATTCATATACACTAAATTTTACGTGTACATTGCTGGTTGAAAAAAATATGAATCTGATAGCACTCATAAGACATAATGTTATAACTCTTGTCTTTTGTTGAAGTCTACACGTCTCCCTCTAGATGTCTTTCGGTTATTACTGTAGTTCGGTTGCTGTCTCATTGACGTATACAAAACATCTCCTTTTATTCGAGAGTCACTTTTTTTTTCCATGTGGGCTGATGACTGAAAAAAAATCGTAGCATATAAATCTGATAGGACTGTCAGTTATGTTTTTGTAGCAAATATGGTGATGTATGATTTGAGTAGTTTTTTTTTTACTTAAAGTCACGCAGCAAATATTTCACGACTATTAAAGCCATTGTGTCAGTTGGTTTCATCGTGTTTTGTTTACTTTAGTTTAATAAAGAATAATTATGCTGTCGTGTATCCTACACTCTGATATCAGTCACTGTTCTTCTGAGAAAATCCATTACGGCAACGCCATAAACATGATAAACAGTAGAGGAAGACATATCTGAGGGTCTTGATGGGGGTCTTTCTATTCTGTGTTCTTCTATATTTTTATACACCTATTTTGTTCTTCCGTTCTTCATAAATCCAGCCCATTTTTCTCTATTCTTAATATTTCAACACCCTGTCATTCATTATTCTTAATGTTTTGGCGGAATTTTTCTCTTTTCTTTATTTTGATAGGCCATTTATTTTGCACGTTTCGCCTATTATTCTCTATTCAGTAAATCCCATCCAGACCCTCATAAATCTATAATATGTGTGTGCATTGCAATGCAATAATTAAAATACCGGTAGTACATAACCTTGCCATACCGTCAAAGAGTTTTATGAAACATTGGTGCACGTTTTTTCATGATTAAGAGAGATACATAATAAGAAGAAGATGTGGTATGCATGATGACCATTCAGACAACTCTCCACCAGAGACCAACTGGCATAGCAATTTACAACTTTAGGTCACTGTACAAGCTTCAACAATGAGCAAAACACATACTGCATAGTCAGCTATAAAATGGTAACCTATTAACTGAACATTAAAAATATTGACTCATTTTATAGCTGACGTTTATCGTTAAAATAATCTATGTCACGGCACCCCCCCCCCCCCCCTTTTCTATAAAAACAGTAGCAAAACACAAAATAATGTAAAAGACAAAAGCTAAACACACAAAAAGAAATGTTTCTCAAACCTAATACGAAACAAAACAAGCTGCTTCTTTCAGAGGTTAGCATACTATGTAAAGGGTTTTAAATCCTTATATAGTACACAATTCGCTATAGTTTCCTCAGAGAAGGTATTGAAAAAATCCGAATCGTTTATATACGTATTATATACGTTTGTAAGGCTTTTGTCATTTTTCGTAATTTTTGAATTTTGATCAGTACAGATTAAAATTAAAAAGTTCCAAAAACTTTTGAACAACAGATCAATCATTAGTTGAGTCTTCATCATGAATTTTTCTTGATAAAAAACACAAATTTTGCAAAAACTTTGAAATATTTTCTTTTATCATACCTTTTTAAACAAATAATATTTACAAATAAGTTTCCAAAGCACATTTGAATATCCAACCGCAGTCTAGTAAACAGTTGTATCACGGTCTAGTGCTGTTGGTAAACCTCTACCCTCAACGGGTATGAGTATTACCCGTACGTTCATTGGGCGTACGGGGTAAATCAACGGCTCACCACGTGCACTCTTCTCTCCCTTTTTACACATTGTATGATAATGGAAAGTGGGATGGTTTAGATTTAAATACATTCAACTAGTTTATTTTCTAAACGTCATTCTGCAGCAGTGGGGAACGACATTCGTTAGTGGTCGCATGTCATATCGTAACCCCCCCCCCCCCCAAAAAGAAGAAATAAAAAGAAATATCCCCCCTTATTAAGAAAGTGACGTGGTAATAGCAGATCGTTGATTGTTTCTGTTGACTTCATTTATATCTCATGAAATCGAGACAACTAAGAGCGAGACATATTGTGTTTGTGTGGTGTTCTAACTATGTGTCGTAGTTTTTATAAATACATCAACGAGTTAATTTATTTTTACTTCACAATTGATTTTCCGAGTACACTGTTGGCTGAAAAAAAAGGATATCAAATATGATAGCACTTATGAGACATAAGGTTATGACACTTGTCTTCTGTTGAAGATTTTACACGTCTCCGTGAGATGGCTGCGATTATTTGTGTAGTTTAGTTGCTGTCTCATTGACGTATACCTCACATCTCCTTTTATTCATATACACTAAATTTTACGTGTACATTGCTGGTTGAAAAAAATATGAATCTGATAGCACTCATAAGACATAATGTTATAACTCTTGTCTTTTGTTGAAGTCTTCACGTCTCCCTCTAGATGTCTTTCGGTTATTACTGTGAGTTCGGTTGCTGTCTCATTGACGTATACAAAACATCTCCTTTTATTCGAGAGTCACTTTTTTTTCCATGTGGGCTGATGACTGAAAAAAAAAATCGTAGCATATAAATCTGATAGGACTGTCAGTTATGTTTTTGTAGCAAATATGGTGATGTATGATTTGAGTAGTTTTTTTTACTTAAAGTCACGCAGCAAATATTTCACGACTATTAAAGCCATTGTGTCAGTTGGTTTCATCGTGTTTTGTTTACTTTAGTTTAATAAAGAATAATTATGCTGTCGTGTATCCTACACTCTGATATCAGTCACTGTACTTCTGAGAAAATCCATTACGGCAACGCCATAAACATGATAAACAGTAGAGGAAGACATATCTGAGGGTCTTGATGGGGGTCTTTCTATTCTGTGTTCTTCTATATTTTTATACACCTATTTTGTTCTTCTGTTCTTCATAAATCCAGCCCATTTTTCTCTATTCTTAATATTTCAACACCCTGTCATTCATTATTCTTAATGTTTTGGCGGAATTTTTCTCTTTTCTTTATTTTGATAGGCCATTTATTTTGCACGTTTCGCCTATTATTCTCTATTCAGTAAATCCCATCCAGACCCTCATAAATCTATAATATGTGTGTGCATTGCAATGCAATAATTAAAATACCGGTAGTACATAACCTTGCCATACCGTCAAAGAGTTTTATGAAACATTGGTGCACGTTTTTTCATGAGTAAGAGAGATACATAATAAGAAGAAGATGTGGTATGCATGATGACCATTCAGACAACTCTCCACCAGAGACCAACTGGCATAGCAATTTACAACTTTAGGTCACTGTACAAGCTTCAACAATGAGCAAAACACATACTGCATAGTCAGCTATAAAATGGTAACCTATTAACTGAACAT
>NW_027268653.1:0-15509 GCF_963676685.1 Mytilus edulis | reverse complement strand
ACATCAAGTGGCTGCTTGGCCTTTAAACTATTAAAAAAAAAAACTCGTGTTTGTCTGAACACTCTTAGTGATTTTTGAGGTGCAAAAACAGCCATTTTCGTCTATGTATTACAGTTTGTTTAAATTCGAAACTGTTATGTTAAAAAATGCAAAACATTTCGCAATATCAGGAAATACCTGTTTGTACCCCTTTTCCATGCACATCTCATGTATTACTAAACAACAATGTAGCTACAAGAAACAAATATCTTTACCTGTAAAAGTAGGAATATTACTTTTTAAACATATCATCATATGAGTACACAACTATGTACATTTAATTCACAACATAAGGTAAGAAAAGTATTTTGTTAAATGATAAAATAACTATAATTTCAAGATAAGACTTTTCATTATATCTTACTTTGCCATCCACAATACTAAATAAGTTGAACCTTCAATTACATTTTCAAAAACATATGATTATTTTGCAATAATTATGTCAGTAAGTTCTCGTTTGTTAAAAAAAATAGTCGTTCCGCAAAGAGTAGGTCAACCGTAACGAAATTTGTATGTCATTATAACAATTCGGAGTTACAATGACTATGCTTATCGTTCAATGTCAACAGACATCAAACCAAAACTAGAATATATGTGTAAAGTATGTTAGAAAAAAATCCGTTTGTAGCATATAAACGTACATCGGTTTTATCCTGTAGACGACCTTTCTACTATAAAAAATACAGGTATTCCGACAAATCGAAGCGATAAACATAAATAATATCTTAATCGTCTCATGGTATCCCTAGCTGCTTGTGTTCACTTTCTTGTGTTACGAGCGCATGCAGTTGTTATGTTGTATTTACAGATTACATCGCAGCTCAATATAGTGTCCTTAATGCGGTCCGCAAAAAAAAATGATGTCGATTTTTTTCAAAACAAATTCAACGGTTGGGATGTAGCATTTTTATTTGCTAGCTGTCATAAACATTCATAATACTCAATAGAATTAGAATGTTTTGCAAAATAAGTTCTGATAATTGAATAAAGTTCCAACAATTTTTAATGGAAAATTTTTACATGAACCCATAAATGTTTACGCATATACTTTTTGTTGTATATTGGTAACTCAATAATTCAAGCCCTTTCCGTGTCCGATTTTCTCCCACACGATGTAGCCTTCGTAGATCAGCGGAATATAACGACTGAATTATTCGGGTAAGTATATTGGTTGAAGTTGTAATCTTTCGAAATACCGGAAGTCTTTATTGTCTTTTCGGAATACATCTGTTCGTTTCTACGGCCAACTGCGTAATGATAGGTAATTAATAGATCTGACGAATATTCATCAGCGTTTTGCAGTTACTTTTCAGAGAAGTTTTTATCGAGATTGATTGTCATGATACACGCTTATTGGTAAAAATAATCTTGAATTCACGGTGTTTTTTTGCCGATTTGTGCAAGATGTTATGTCCCCTTGATTAGGATTAGAGATAAACAATTGAAAGACAACAAAATTGTTTAAATTAAGAAATATCACATAGAAACATAGCTGGACTAGCTCTGGCTGATGAAATTTAAATTACTTTGTAATTTTTTAAGTGGGATATCACGGCCGACACTCGACTAACCGAGAGATTGGTCGGTTAATCTATATTGAGTATGCGGCTATATCGGCGGTTGGTCTGTTAATCGGGTTGGCTAAAGTCTGTTAATCAGGGGCCGTATGCATAAAACATCTTAACTTAAGTATTCCTTAAACTTAGATTTCACTAAGAATTTCCTTAGTTAAGTAAAATTCTTAAGCGGTATGCATAAACTTACTTAAGTCTTCACTTAACTAAGGGAATACTTAAATCGGAACCTTTCTCTAATTACCGTATGATATTAGCTCATCACATGTACTCATCCGTGTAAAAGTTTGTTTATGATTATTTAAATTTATTGATCAATGCATGCTTTTATTTTAAAGAGCTGGGGTTAAATTGATATTGGTATGTAAACAATTCAAAAGAACGTATAAACATAGTATGAATGATGAACAATAGGCACATATAAGACAACACTTTTCAAGGTTGATGTTTTTACGGATGAGCATTGGAAGAAAAATATTTCAGTAACCCAAATGAATAATCTTTAATCATCTTTTAATATAGGTGTAATATTTTTTGGATACAACAATATGTTTTAAACTCTAACAAAACATGATCAAAGTTTTAGTGGCGTAGCACAAGACTAAGGGTAACATTGTAAGCAAATCATTTTACAAAACATTTTTTTTCAATAAAATGTTCACTAATTATAGTTCAGCTTATTATGCGCTGACATCTCCCTTTCCAGACCCCTTTTTTACATTTGTTTATGGTTTGAAATAAATCTATTTTGATGTGAAATTCACATTTTTATCACTTCCCTTTTACATAAAAAAAAAGGGGAAGGTAGAAATTTTTTCCAGGAATCCATATACAAACAAGGACATTTTTCAAAAGTCCAATCTTTACTGACACAAATTATGACAGTAAGTATATTTTCAACATCTTAACGTACTTAGCAATATTTTCGAAACCGCAATATATCTCATTGAATATATAATGAAATATAAAAAAAATTTGATACGAGTAAGGTATCATAAATATCTTATATGATCTTATATAAACTTCGAATTCCATGAGGTGTAGCAGTGGGGACTTTTGACTTCCGTAACAGTGATTCCATAAATAATTAACTTATTGTTTCAACAAAATGGAGGTCCATGTCCACCTCTCCCCTTTGTATGAAAGAAATCCACCTCTTGGTAGGTCTTAAAACTTTTCGATTTTGTTCCTGTAAGTGAAATTTTTTTAGGGTATGCCCTACATCTTTAAAATAAAACTAAATTGAAAATTCAAATGACCCCCCCCCCCCCCCCAAAAAAAACCACAAACACCTACATGATATAAAAAATGTTTTTTTGCGTGCCCTCTCTTCATTCCTTAATTCTGTTTGAACTTACAGTTACAAATGATACACGCGCGGTGTATTTTTAAAATCTAAAAAACGTGCACGTACAGAGTAAACAAAAGAAAAATAGAACCATGAATAACATGAGTATAAAAACTGAGTACTTTTCGGTATACACACGAGATATGGGAAATAGTATATAACTACACACTGTTATCTCTTGATTTGAAGAAAATTACGATCATCGTTAATATTTAGCAATAAATAAACGAATAATTAGTATTTTATTACTGATATATTATTAATCAATTTAACTGTAGGTAACCTGTTAATGTTCTGCAAAAAACGCATACTTTCGATTGATTTTAAACTATGTTTGAAAATTTAAGGAAGCTCTATAGGTACCTTAGACTTAAGTGTAATCTTAGGCGTTTCCTTAGTATAAGGAGTTTTATGCATACCACTTAAGTTTTGTGGGCGTGACTTAAAACAACTAAGATTTTACTTAGGAAATACTTAGTTTAATATTTTTTATGCATACCACTTAGATAAAAAGGGCGGAGTTTCCTTAACTTAAGTGTTTACTAAGGAAAATCTTAACTTAAGTAGCTTTATGCATACGGGCCCAGGTGTTATCGAGAAAATCATTGAAAGTTCAGCATGTTTCATTGTATAACTTTCTAAATATATTTTCATCATAAAAAGTATTCATGTCTAACAAAACAATTCAATGTACTGAGTTCAGTGGTGTAATTATTATTTTTCTAGCTTCGATGTAAGATCTATAAAATGAAAAGGTTTACTCATCAATAAATTTATACACATTTTACACACATAACATGTACACAAAATGACACATTGGTTAAATTTACTTGCATTCAATATTTTGAACATCGAAAAAAGAAAGGCATTATGTTTGTTAATCATATTGAAATCATTGTGTGAAAAATCTACACGAACATTTGTATTTTGGTGACATAAATCAATCTTTATTTAAAACCTGGTCTGTTTATGGGTCGGATGTATAAAACCCGGTCTGTTAATTGGTCTGTTAAGAGTTATGAATGGCAATAAAATTATAATTTTATTTGGCAATGTTATATGGGGTGTTATCGGATCAAATGAGTAGGCTCAAGACGAGCGGCTAAAATATACGAAAACAACACATGAGCAATGAAACATAACATATACGGAAACAACACATGAAATTGAAAATTGATAAAAATGGTTTCAAAAAGTGTAATATTAAAGTAATATTAATTTCATCCAAGAATGATCGCATAAATCATGTTGATTCTGTTTAATTGCCATGAATGACACACATTTGTCATCTATACATTGGTAACCAGAATATAAATCAGAGATGTAACTAAACATCAGTAGGTAAAATATATTGGGATGACAAAATATGAAAAATAAAGAAAGAATAACGAGTAAGATAAATAAAATGTAGAAAAAAATGACAACAATTTAAAGAATACAGAAATAAACAATACCCCCAATCCGGACCCTCATGGTATACACGAGAATCTGGAATAATATATAAGAACAGTAGAGACTGATACATTGCTAAAAGCGAGAGAAAAATAATACTCGTTTAAGAATACACACATGAAACACCGATGGCTGTTGAAACAGTAACGGATTGCGATGTACTTATATTGGTGACAAATTCTAGAAGTTTACGTGCGGACAACTATGGTGGCAGGTTAATGCCATTTTGCGTTTTAGCGCTTCAGCGTTTTCACCTTACATATTCTATATGGCGAAAACGCGAAATTGCGAGACGAAAACGCGAACCCGATTTCTTGTTTTCGACTTCGCATTTTCACATTTTAGACTTCGCGATTTCCCTTTTCGCGATTTCGTGTTTTCGCCCTATAGAATATGAAAGGCGAAATCGCGAAAACGCGAAATGAACTTCACCGGCCACCATAGACAACTGTAGTTCTCCTCTGCACTTATGTAGAAAGGAACTAAACGGAATAAAATTAATTGAAACTTAAAATAACCAAATATAGCTGCATTCGCTTCTTTCCGTTTACTTCTTTAGAGTGATTTGTAAACAACATATGATTAAGTAATAGAAGAAAAGAACCAATTGGATGATGCTGACGAATTAGGGTTTAACGTCCAGTGACAAATATCATGTTCATATGTGAACAAGAAAACGTTATATGTACCCTGTGTTGTATTAGAAAGACATTTTCAGTCGGAATTGAGAACGTGTTACTTCGAACAGACACAAAAATTAAGTCTGATTGAAAACGTCAATAAAAAATTCATGCATATTCCACTGAGAGGCCAATCCATATCACGCTATATTGAAGTGACACACCCTTCAATAAAAAGCAAAGAAAGTCAAAATAAAATGCTCCTTCTAGGATACTGTGGCACCGTATTGTCATTTTTGTTTATCTCATTCTTAAATTTTTCAAGGGGAAAATATAAAGGTAGCAAAATTATTGTCGTGGCTAAATAACTCTTAACTGACACAATTTCAATTGTCCAACCCATTAACTGACTTTATTCCCATAATTTTCACTAAAACGTGGTATTATTCACGTTATTTTACAATTGTGAAATATTTACTAATGTCAATTTATTTTATAGAACCACAGTACTATTTTTTGTCCTTTAAATGATATCTAAATTTGTTTGTTTCGCCTTTCATTAAAAAATTTACTATGCGTATAAGCATAATTATCATATACTTAGACTAAATAACATATTAATTTTACCGTATGATAATAGCATTAAATTGACGTAAATTCCATATTTTTCGAATTGTCGGCCGTGGATATGGGATCACTCCTAGTATTTTTTTTCTGTATGTTACAATGTTAAATGCAATTAAACATACTTGATACAATTTAAATTATCTTTATGGAAAAATAATAAATAATACTGATCATTTCTATTTTATACTTTAAAAAGAGAGACCAAAAGTCACAATAGTTTCTCCAAAGTAAAATGCCCTTTAACCCAATCATATGTTTCTTAGTGGAACAGTGACAGTACTGCCTAAAAAATATCATTCAGAAAAAGGATATAAGAATACAAAAGATATTGACAGAAATTGATTCTGTAAAAAAATAATACTTAAAACTATAATACGGCCGACACTCGGCTTACCGAGAGATTGGTCGGTTAATCTATATTGAGTATGCGGCTATATCGGCGGTTGGTCTGTTAATCGTGTTGGCTAAAGTCTGTTAATCCAGGGGCCGTATGCATAAAACATCTTAACTTAAGTATTCCTTAAACTTAGATTTCACTAAGAATTTCCTTAGTTAAGTCAAATTCTTAAATGGTATGCATAAACTTACTTAAGTCTTCACTTAACTAAGGAATACTTAAATCGGAACCTTTCTCTAGTTACCGTATGATAAATATTATAGCCCATCACATGTACTCATCCGTGTAAAAGTTTGTTATGATTATTTAAATTTATTGACCAATGCATGCTTTTATTTTAAAGAGCTGGGGTTAAATTGATATAGGTATGTAAAACAATTCAATAGAACGTAACATAGTTTAATGATGAACAATTGGCGCATGCAAGACAACGTTTTTTATGGTTGATGTTTTGACGGATGAGCATTGGAAGAAAAATATTTCGGTAATCCAAAACTTTCCATGCTTCTTAATCTTTAATTATCTTTTATGGGTGTAATATTTTCTGGAGACAACAATATGTCTTAAAATCTAACAAAACATGATCAAGGTTAAATCAATGGCGTAGTACAAGACTGAGAACAGCATTGTAAGCATGCATGTGCTAACAAATAATTTTACAAAACATTTTTTTTTCAATAAAATGTTTACTAATCGTTTAGCTTATTATGCGCTGCTATCTCCCTTTCCAGACACCTTGCTTACATTTGCTTATTTGCTTATGGTTTAAAAAAATCTATCTTGATGTGAAATTAACATTTTTATCACTTCCCTTTTACAACAAAAAAAGGGGGAGGGTAGATTTTTTTCAAGAAATCCATATACAAACTAGCGTATTTTTCCAAAGTCCTACAATCTTTACTAAAACAAATTATTACAGTAAGTATATTCTCCACATCTTAACGTACTTAGCAATATGTTCGAAATCGCAATATATGTCACTGAATATATAAGGTAATATGAAACAAATAATTTAATACGAGTAAGGTATCATAAATACCTTATATATCCGACGAATTCCATGGGGACTCCTGACTGCCGTAACAGTGAAACAAAATGGAGGTCCATGCTTCCCCCTTATGAAAGAAATCCAGCTCTGGGTAGGTCTAAAAACTTTTCGATTTTTCCCTGTAAGCAATTTTTTTAGGGTATGTCCTACATCTTAGAAATAAAACTGAATTGAAGATTCAAATGACGCAACGCCCCCCCCCCCAAAAAAAAAAAGACACCCCCCCCCCACACACACATATATAAAATGTGGTTTTGCATGTTTTCTTCATTCCTTGATTCGGTTTTAACTAACGGTTACAATTGATACCGCGCGGTGTACTTTAACAATTTAAAAAAAAACGTGTTCTTACAGAGTAAACAAAAGAAATAGTACCATGAATTACATCTATAATGAGGGGGAGGACAGGGGGGGGTACCCTTCTCCCTTCTCCCATCCCTCTTCTCCTTTCTCCTACCCCCGTTCTCCTTTCTCCCATTAGAATAAAACATCTCCTTTTGAGATATTTTTTCTTGAAATATTAAAAAAAAATTTCAAAAGGAGAGATATTTAATTTTTTCTCCTTTCTCCAACTTTTTCTCCTTTCTCCCAGCCTTCCTCTCCTTTCTCCTACCCCCTTTCTCCCTGTCTCCCTTACCCCTGTCCTCCCCCTCTATAATACTAAAATTACGAGGTCCAATTTGTCAGCCGTCATCACGTAAAAACGATGAATCAAAGAATTCAACTTTATATATAACTAATATAGTACAATGGTGTTGATTAAAAATTACACCACTCTAGGCCCATTTGTTTTCCACGTAATTAATATTGCCAATAATTAAGAAGTTCCGGATCGAGTCCGACACTGATACCAATAGTATATTCACCTGTTACATATTACCTTATCTGTACGTTACGCATCTGACAGGCGCACCTCTAAACAGTGTATTTAGAATTTTGCTGTATACTGTTGAGTAAAAATTCTCCATTCCAGGCCCTTTTGTTTTCCAAATTATTAATATTACCAATAATTGATAGGTTCCAGGTCGACGGGTTCAAACAGACCGACACTGATACCAATAGTATATTCACCTGTTACATATTACCTTATCTGTACGTTCCGCATCTGACAGGCGCACCTCCAAACAGTGTATTTAGAATTTTGCTGTATACTGTTGAGTAAAAATTCTCCATTCCAGGCCCTTTTGTTTTCCAAATTATTAATATTACCAATAATTGATAGGTTCCAGGTCGACGGGTTCAAACAGAAAGATTTTGAAAGCAGAGAAAACTGTGCACCTTATACATGTTATAATCGGCATGACTTTATCAGATGACAATACCAATACTAAAATAAGACATACGCAAAGTTATATATCAGTCATGAACCCGCGGTATCACGGGTATGTTCTAGTGTGTGTAAAAACTGAGTACTTCTCGGTAAACATAACAACGAGATTAAGACATAGTATATAATTACCCACTGTTATCTCTTGATTTGTTGATTATAAGTGATTTGAAGAGAATAACGATGATCTTTAATATTTACTTATTATTTAGCAATAAATAAACGAATAATTAGTACTTTATTACTGATATCTTCTATACTATTAAACGAGAAGACCTCATTTTGTGTGTCGCTTCTCTTCCTTCCTCAACAAATCAATCATCATGCCTCTGTGTCCTATAGGTAACATGCATAGTCGCATTTGTCATCTATTCTTATCATTATTCAGATTGAGTTATTTTGGGAGAAAAACGACAAAAAAGATGTCCGGATATGATTCCGTCATCAGACTGACTTTTAGTCATAGATAAGACTTCCGGTTTAAAACATGCACAAATACAACCAATCGTATGATAGATAACAAAAATGAAAAATAGATAAGCCAATCAGAGCGTTCTCCATATCATGGTGTTTAGATCGCAAGAACCACAACTATTAACCTCCTTAGAGAGGACAATTATTTTTCGCGTTTATTTACATGTAAACTACGATTATACTACTATAATATATACACTCTCTGTATTCTGTCTACGGGTTTGTTTTTTTTTTTAATGTTTAGTATTTAAGGAGTCATACCAGTTGCATATATATTAAAATAAGTAAAACATGTGACACAAGTACAACCAATCGTAGAGCGTTCTCTATATCATGGTGTTTAGATCGCAAGAATCACAACTAATATACCTCCTTAAGAGAGAGGACAAATATTTTTCGCGTTTATCTACATGTAAACTACGATTATACTACTTTAAAATATAGAGACTCTCTGTATTCTGTCAGGGAATTTTCTATGTTAGTATAGAAAGTCCCTGATTCTGTTTACTGTTTTTTTTTAAATGTTTACTATTTAAGGGGTCATACCACTTGCATATATATTAAAATAAGTAAAACATGCTCATCTTTATCTTAAACTACCTCGACCAAAAACTTTTACCCGAAGTGGGACAGACGGACGAGACGGACGGACGGACGACCGAACAAACGAACGCACGGATGCACAGACTAGAAAACATAATGCCCATAATTGGGGCATAAACATTTATTGTTGAAAGGGAAAATAGTGATTTGGCAAAAATGAAAGTAAGGCAGAGATTAGAGGGAGGCAGGACCTTTTTCGGGGCGTCGGGATCGGGTGTTTTTAAGCTCGGGGTTTGGGGATTGATCCTTACGGGATCCGGGAATATATTTTTTCGATTTCGGGATATGAATTTCTTCATCTCGGGATTTCATGGTTTTAAGCCCGGGATTTCGGAATCAGGACCCCTCCGACAACCCCTCAAATTAGCGTTAGTCGGTATTAGTCATTTATACATGATTCAAATCCTACCATTGGCATGTTAATAAGGCTATCAAAAAAAAAAAGCGCTGATGGATTGTCATAGAAGCATATTTTTTAGACTAATAATGGTCTACAGCAGTTACATTTATTTCATGTTTGAAACGGTGCAAATTTTTAATTTGATTTGACTTTTACCAAAAGAAGCATTGTAGCAAAGGAGAAGAATAATTGTGGTCGTAGGCCAGAAACACGAATATAATTGAATTTAACAGAAAGGAAACAAATATCGGACTTTGAAAAAGGGAGAGGGCTTTTGATACCTTTTATGTAATTCTCCATACATAATATCTTTTACAAAAAATCATCCTACAACAGTTCACAAGCTGTATATGCCCGCGATTTCGCGGGTGTGTTCTAGTATATATAAGTCAATCAAATTGTAGGTAACATATTAATGTTCTACCAAAAACGCAAACTTTCGACTAATTTTTAACTATTTTTGAAAATTTAAGGTAGCTTTATAGGTACCTTAGACTTAAGTGTTATCTTAGGCGTTTCCTTAGTATAAGGAGTTTTATGCATACCACTTAAGTTGTGTGGGCGTATCTTAAAACAACTAAGATTTTACTGAGGAAATACTTAGTTTAAGATTTTTTATGCATACCACTTAGATAAAAAGGGCGGAGTTTCCTTAACTTAAGTGTTTACTAATGCCCGCGTCACACTGTCCCGATTTTTATATACGATGGACAACCGAATGCGAAAATTGTAAGTTCGTACGAAGTTGGTCCCGATCTCGTTAAAATACCAAAAAGTGACCGAAGTAAGTACGAAGAATAACGAAGTTTATACGATGGTGCCGAAATTATATACGATAGCAAAAGATGGACATACGAAGGTTAACCAAAGACGGGTATTTAAGCTTCATATCGCAGCCAAGCCTACACGATAGATCACGAAGGCTACACGATGGATTACGAAGGCTACACGATGGATTACGATGATGGCGCGATGGCCATACGATGTCTAAAAGACGTCGTGTACAGCTTTTAAGCGCTATTGACTTTAAAGTTCAAAGGTCAAGGTCACAGTGGCAGCTGTAATACAAGGCAATATCACCCTTGTGGACACACTAAAACCAATATTCTTCAAAAGATTTTAACCACATTTGGTATATTGTTCCTCCTTGTAATGATCTGACATTTTTTATGTTCAAGGCCAAAGGTCAAGGTCATGCAGATGGACTTGTTTTTTCTCCTTGAAATAGCATAATACCCAGGAAATTGGTTGCTCATTTTTTTACCTGCTGGTTCTAAAGACAATATTAAAGGTATTTCCAGTTACTGAATGTTTTTGTTGATTTCTAAAAAAATAGTTTATGTATCAAATATGCATATTCAATTTACTATTTTCTGCATGTGTCATATACAAATATAGTGTCCATATTTGTCCCCAATATGTTACATACGAGGGGATGCCACGCTCGGCATTGCCTTGTTTGAACTGTTATATGTGTGCACTAGTCTGAATAATCACCCATAATTATGCCCATGTTTACTGATCTATCTTAAAGGTAAGGTAATGGTTGCATTGATCCCTTTTATTCAAAAAGAGCTCTTTCCAGGAGAATATCATAATAATATAGACAAAAGGAAGGATGTGGGGAAAGCAACAAATGCGGCAAAAATATGACATATAGAAAACAAAATGGTTATGGAGTAAACATTCGTGTGACAACAACTCAGACGATACATAAAAAATCAGAATAATGAAGAAAAAGTTGATTTCCCTATATACTGTGTACCTGCAGTGTTGGTGTACGAGGCGCGTTTATGATTTTCATTATGTTACTTGATATGAAAAATTGACAAAAAATAATATTCTACTTGTTAAAGTAAATCCTGAGCCTGTAATAGCTGCTCTTCTTGTTCCATTTGAATTAATAGAAACAACGCTATCGCCTTTCTTGTTCTCATCAAATCATATGATATGAGCTCCATGCTTTGTGAGCGTCTTTCTTAACTGTCGTATTAGACTGACCAGTGCATATCGCGCATGGCACTTTAAATGTATTTTAGCGCGAAAATTAACTTACATTTACCTGGATTTATTGCCGTCGTAGTTCCATCTTGTCGCCTTCGTACTTTTATTCAATGACAACACGACGGGATTACGAGGTCTTCACGAAGTCGTGTTGTCTTCGTAAGACCTCCGGGTAGCTTCGTGATTCATTCGCGTAGACATCGTAATGTCAAAACTGCCCAATGGAAACGATGGAAACACGAATGCAATACGATGTTCAAAGATGCATTCCCAGTGACATTACGATGTTGAGGATGGTGATACGAACTCAATACGAACCCTCAACATCGGACGCACCTTCGGGGATTTTTTAACATGTTAAAAAATTTAGAACCCTTCCCGAAGTTGTCCCCGAAGGCTAGAAAAAGTGGCCGATGGTTCTACGATGGTTAAAGATGGCACTACGAATAGCCCGATCTGGATACGATTAGTCCCGATTTTGAAAATTTCCATAATCGTGTTGCCATCGGCGTAAAAATCGGGACAGTGTGACGCGGGCATAACGAAAATCTTAACTTAAGTAGCTTTATGCATACGGGCCCAGGTGTTATCGAGAAAATCATTGAAAGTTCAGCATGTTTCATTGTATAACTTTTTAAATATATTGTTATCATAAGAATTATTCATGTCTGACAAAACAATTCAATGTACTGAATGCAGTGGTGTAATTATTATTTTTCTAGCTTCAATGTACGATCTATTAAATGAAAAGGCGGGTTACTCATCAATAAATTTATACACATTTTACACACACATAAAGTACACAAAATGACACTTTGGTTGAATTTACTTGCATGCAATTATTTGAACATCGAAAAAAGACAGGCATTATGTTTTTTTTAACCATATTGATATCATTGTGTGAAAAATCTACACGAAAATCTGTGTTTTCGTAACATAAATCAATCTTTATTTAAAACCTGGTCTGTTAATGGGTCGGATATATAAAACTCGGTCTGTTAATTGGTCTGTTAAGAGTAATGAATGGCAGTAAAGTATAATTTTATTGCTTTATTGGGTGTGATCGAATCCAATGGGTAGGCTCAAGACGAGCGGCTAAAATAAACGGAAACATCACATGGGCAGTGAAACATAAAATATACGAAACAACGCATGAACAATGAACAATTTAGACAATGGAAAATGAAAATTGATAAAAATGGTTTCAAAAAGTGTAATATTGTAGTAATATTAATTTCATCCAAGAATGTCGCATATATCATGTGGATTCTGTTTAATTGTCATGAATGCCACCAATTTGCCATCTACATTGGTAACCAGTATATAAATCGGAGATAAACGTCGTAATGAAACTCAACATCAGTAAGTAAAATATATTGGGATGCTAAGATATAAAGAATAGAGAAAGAATAATGAGTAAGATAAATAACATTGAAAAAGTGACATAACAATTTTAATAGCACAGAAATAAACAACACCCCGATCCGGACCTTCGTTGTATACACGAGAATCTGGATGGAGACGCAGAATATAGAATAATAGATAAGAACAAGAGAGACTGATGCATTGCTAAAAATAGAGAGAACAAATAATATGTTTTTAAGAATACAGACATGAAACCCCTGAGTGTTGAAACAGTAACGGATTGCGATGTACTCATATTGGTGACAAATACTAGAAGTTTACATGTGTAGTTCTCCTCTGCACTTATGTAGAAAGGAATTAGACCGTTGGTTTTCCCGTTTGAATGGTTTTACACTAGTAATGGTGGGGCCCTTTATAGCTTGATGTTCGGTGTGAGCCAAGCCTCCGTGTTGAAGGCCGTACATTGACCTATAATGATTTGCTTTTTTTTAAATTGTTTTTTGGATGGAGAGTTGTCTCATTGGCACTCACACCACATCTTCCTATAGCTAGAAATGGAATGAAATGAGTTAAAACTTAAGATAATCTTATGTTGCTGCATTCGCTTCTTTCCACTTACTTCTTTAGAATGATTTATTAACAACATATGATTAATATGATTAAGTAAAAGAAGAAAAGAATCAATTGGATGATTCTGACGAATTAGGATTCACGTCCAGTGACAAAAATTAGGTGCATATGAGAACGACAACACGTTATATGTACCCAGTGCTGTATTAGAAAGACACTTTCAGTCGGATTTGAGAACGTGCTACTCTGAACACACACAAAAAGTCTGATTGAAAACGTTAATAATAAATGCATGCATATTCCAGCGGCCAATCTATAGATACATCCTTCCATAAAATGCAAAGAAAGTCAAAATAAAAATGCTCTTACTAGAAGGATACTGTTGCACCGTATTCAGTTTCAATTTTTTTTTTACTCAAGTACATCTCATTCTTAACTTTTTCAATGGGAAAATATAAAGGTAGCAAAACTATTATCGTGGCTAAATAACTCTTAACTGACATAATTTCAATTGTCCAACCCATTAACAAACTGTATTCCCATAATTTTCACTAAAACGAGGTATTATTCACGTTATATTACAATTATGAAATATTTACTAATGTCAATTTATTTTTTAGAACCAAAGTACTATTTTGTGTCCTTTAAATGATATCTAAAATTGTTTGTTTCGCCTTTTATTAAAAAAATTGCTATGCGTATAAGCATAAATAAAACATACTTGCGCGACGCCTTTTAGTTTTACTGAAAACTGTTCAGACTATGAAATGTTTTTTACAGGTGAAAACTGTTCTATGATAGATATCATTTTGTCAGACACTTTTCTTTTTTTTGATTTGGTTCTTATAATATGCCAAAAATCTGTATTTTAAATAGAGTTTAACATTAAATTGTGCGTTTTACTCTTAACAGACGTATAACCAACCCGATTAACAGACCAATCGCCCATATAGCCACATACTATTATATAGATTAACCGACCAATCTCTCGGTTAGCCGAGTGTCGGCCGTGTATAAGTCAAAGTGAAATAATATTTAACTTTAAAATCATTATTATGAGGGTATTTTAAAGATTAAGAAAGTAAAATTCTTGAAAAAACAAAATGGGGCTTCTACTCTTCAGAGTACTGTACATATCAACTGCGTAATAATATTAAATATAACCGAAATGAAAATCACTGTGTGAAGTAGATACCATATGGTGTCAAGTTTTTAATTTCCTTATTAAACATCTTTCCCATGCGAGTATATCCTTCCTAGACCAAGCAATTATTATGAACTTTCGAATTAATTAAATATAAAGATTAGGGTAACAACACATAAAAGGTAAGTTCATAACACATATCAGTATAAAAGTAATTTTATCCTAAGTTATCTTCTCTAAACTAAATAACAATGTGATGTAATACACTATTTCATTTTCATTCAGATGATGGGTCATGTATGACATTCTTCTTTAAAAAATGTCCACATGTCAACTAAGATATAAACCGATTTTTTTCTGCTATAAATGCTATAATACAATCCAAGATGGCGGAAAACAAACCAACTACCTTATAACACTGGACACTTTAAATTTGCAAAACACTCATTTGCAAATCCGCCGCCGCCTCAAATAAGAGCTACAGTGTCATGTATATAACCAAAATGTGCGGAATTAC
>NW_027268652.1:0-24917 GCF_963676685.1 Mytilus edulis | reverse complement strand
GGGTTAGGGTTAACCCTAATTAAGGGTTTGGGTTAGGGTTTGGGTCAGGGTTAGGGTTAGGTTTTGAGTAAGGGTCAAGGTCAGGGACATGGTAGTATACCTTTGACGAGATTTGTGAGGTGCCCTTTTTCACTTCTGCGCATGTCTGCCCTTTTCTGTGACTGCGCATGCGTGAGAAGGGTTAGGGTTAGGGTTAGGGTAGGGTTAGGGTTAGCGTTTAGGTTAGGGTTAGTGTTAGTGTTAGTGTTTGGGTTTGGGTTATTTAAAAATATTTCTAAGTACAGAGTATGAAAATTGCCTTCGACTTCAATCTTCAAACAGATGTAGAATGAATTTGATAGAGATATCTTCTTAAAGTTAACTGTTCCCTAAAAGATGGAAAGGCGATCTAGAGGATGAAAACGTATTGGTATCACTGAAGTGTACGGCCGCACTCTCCGACCTCACTGCAATGATTAATTGAAATATTATTTTTTTTTTTTTTTTTTTTTTTTTTCAAACCTCATAACCGGACCCCCATCCATACACAACTCTTTCTTTTAAGAAGTTCGTGAAAAACTTAACACGAAACTGCAATAGGTTATCCTTTCTACACTTACCCGTTCCGAGATAAAGTAAGGCCTCCAAATCAACAATTTTAACACATTTGGGATTTGGGTTAGGGTAAGTGTTTGACCCAAACCCTAACCCAAACACTAACCCTAACCCTAACCTTAACACTAACCCAAACCCTAACACTAACCCTAACCTAAACACTAACCCAAACCCTAACCCAAACACTAACACTAACCCTAACCTTAACACTAACCCAACCCAAACACTAACCCTAACCTAAACACTAAACCCAAACCCTAACACTAACCCTAACCTAAACACTGAACCCAAACCCTAACCCAAACCCTAACACTAACCCTAACCTAAACACTAACCCAAACCCTAACACTAACCCTAACCTAAACACTAACCCAAACCCTAACACTAACCCTAACCTAACCCTAACCCTAATTAGGTTAACCCTAACCCTAACCTAACCCTAACCAACCCTAACCCAAACACTAACACTACCCTAACCTAAACCCTAACCCTAACCTAAACCCTATTTAAGGGTTTGGTTAGGTTTGGGTTAGGGTTAGGGTTTGGGTTAGGGTTAGGGTTAGGGTTAGGGTTAGGGTTAGGGTTAGGGTTAGGGTTAACCTAATTAAGGGTTTGGGTTAGGGTTTGGGTCAGGGTTAGGGTTAGGTTTTGAGTAAGGGTCAAGGTCAGGGACATGGTAGTATACTTTGACGAGATTTGTGAGGTGCCCTTTTTCACTTCTGCGCATGTCTGCCCTTTCTGTGACTGCGCATGCGTGAGAAGGTTAGGGTTAGGGTTAGGGTTAGGGTTAGGGTTAGCGTTTAGGTTAGGGTTAGTGTTAGTGTTAGTGTTTGGGTTTGGGTTATTTAAAAATATTTCTAAGTACAGAGTATGAAAATTGCCTTCGACTTCAATCTTCAAACAGATGTAGAATGAATTTGAATAGAGATATCTTCTTAAAGTTAACTGTTCCTAAAGATGGAAAGGCGATCTAGAGGATGAAACGTATTGGTATCACTGAAGTGTACGGCCGCACTCTCCGACCTCACTGCATGATAATTGAAAGATTATTTTTTTTTTTTTTTTTTTTTTTTTTTCAAACCTCATACCGGACCCCCATCCATACACAACTCTTTCTTTTAAGAAGTTCGTGAAAAACTTAACACGAAACTGCAATAGGTTATCCTTCTACACTTACCCGTTCCGAGATAAAGTAAGGCCTCCAAATCAACAATTTTAAACACATTTGGGATTTGGGTTAGGGTAGTGTTTGACCCAAACCCTAACCCAAACACTAACCCTAACCCTAACCTTAACACTAACCCAAACCCTAACACTAACCCTAACCTAAACACTAACCCCAAACCCTAACCCAAACACTAACACTAACCCTAACCTTAACACTAACCCAAACCCTAACACTAAACCCTAACCTAACACTAACCCAAACCCTAACACTAACCCTAACCTAAACACTAACCCAAACCCTAACCCAAACCTAACACTAACCCTAACCTAAACACTAACCCAAACCCTAACACTAACCCTAACCTAAACACTAACCCAAACCCTAACACTAACCCTAACCCTAACCCTAACCCTAATTAGGGTTAACCCTAACCCTAACCCTAACCCTAACCCAAACCCTAACCCAAACACTAACACTAACCCTAACCTAAACCCTAACCCTAACCTAAACCCTATTTAAGGGTTTGGGTTAGGGTTTGGGTTAGGGTTAGGGTTTGGGTTAGGGTTAGGGTTAGGGTTAGGGTTAGGGTTAGGGTTAGGGTTAGGGTTAACCCTAATTAAGGGTTTGGGTTAGGGTTTGGGTCAGGGTTAGGGTTAGGTTTTGAGTAAGGGTCAAGGTCAGGGACATGGTAGTATACTTTGACGAGATTTGTGAGGTGCCCTTTTTCACTTCTGCGCATGTCTGCCCTTTTCTGTGACTGCGCATGCGTGAGAAGGGTTAGGGTTAGGGTTAGGGTTAGGGTTAGGGTTAGCGTTTAGGTTAGGGTTAGTGTTAGTGTTAGTGTTTGGGTTTGGGTTATTTAAAAATATTTCTAAGTACAGAGTATGAAAATTGCCTTCGACTTCAATCTTCAAACAGATGTAGAATGAATTTGAATAGAGATATCTTCTTAAAGTTAACTGTTCCTAAAAGATGGAAAGGCGATCTAGAGGATGAAAACGTATTGGTATCACTGAAGTGTACGGCCGCACTCTCCGACCTCACTGCATGATAATTGAAAGATTATTTTTTTTTTTTTTTTTTTTTTTTTTTTCAAACCTCATAACCGGACCCCCATCCATACACAACTCTTTCTTTTAAGAAGTTCGTGAAAAACTTAACACGAAACTGCAATAGGTTATCCTTCTACACTTACCCGTTCCGAGATAAAGTAAGGCCTCCAAATCAACAATTTTAACACATTTGGGATTTGGGTTAGGGTAAGTGTTTGACCCAAACCCTAACCCAAACACTAACCCTAACCCTAACCTTAACACTAACCCAAACCCTAACACTAACCCTAACCTAAACACTAACCCAAACCCTAACCCAAACACTAACACTAACCCTAACCTTAACACTAACCCAAACCCTAACACTAACCCTAACCTAAACACTAACCCAAACCCTAACACTAACCCTAACCTAAACACTAACCCAAACCCTAACCCAAACCCTAACACTAACCCTAACCTAAACACTAACCCAAACCCTAACACTAACCCTAACCTAAACACTAACCCAAACCCTAACACTAACCCTAACCCTAACCCTAACCCTAATTAGGGTTAACCCTAACCCTAACCCTAACCCTAACCCAAACCCTAACCCAAACACTAACACTAACCCTAACCTAAACCCTAACCCTAACCTAAACCCTATTTAAGGGTTTGGGTTAGGGTTTGGGTTAGGGTTAGGGTTTGGGTTAGGGTTAGGGTTAGGGTTAGGGTTAGGGTTAGGGTTAGGGTTAGGGTTAACCCTAATTAAGGGTTTGGGTTAGGGTTTGGGTCAGGGTTAGGGTTAGGTTTTGAGTAAGGGTCAAGGTCAGGGACATGGTAGTATACTTTGACGAGATTTGTGAGGTGCCCTTTTTCACTTCTGCGCATGTCTGCCCTTTTCTGTGACTGCGCATGCGTGAGAAGGGTTAGGGTTAGGGTTAGGGTTAGGGTTAGGGTTAGCGTTTAGGTTAGGGTTAGTGTTAGTGTTAGTGTTTGGGTTTGGGTTATTTAAAAATATTTCTAAGTACAGAGTATGAAAATTGCCTTCGACTTCAATCTTCAAACAGATGTAGAATGAATTTGAATAGAGATATCTTCTTAAAGTTAACTGTTCCTAAAAGATGGAAAGGCGATCTAGAGGATGAAAACGTATTGGTATCACTGAAGTGTACGGCCGCACTCTCCGACCTCACTGCATGATAATTGAAAGATTATTTTTTTTTTTTTTTTTTTTTTTTTTTTCAAACCTCATAACCGGACCCCCATCCATACACAACTCTTTCTTTTAAGAAGTTCGTGAAAAACTTAACACGAAACTGCAATAGGTTATCCTTCTACACTTACCCGTTCCGAGATAAAGTAAGGCCTCCAAATCAACAATTTTAACACATTTGGGATTTGGGTTAGGGTAAGTGTTTGACCCAAACCCTAACCCAAACACTAACCCTAACCCTAACCTTAACACTAACCCAAACCCTAACACTAACCCTAACCTAAACACTAACCCAAACCCTAACCCAAACACTAACACTAACCCTAACCTTAACACTAACCCAAACCCTAACACTAACCCTAACCTAAACACTAACCCAAACCCTAACACTAACCCTAACCTAAACACTAACCCAAACCCTAACCCAAACCCTAACACTAACCCTAACCTAAACACTAACCCAAACCCTAACACTAACCCTAACCTAAACACTAACCCAAACCCTAACACTAACCCTAACCCTAACCCTAACCCTAATTAGGGTTAACCCTAACCCTAACCCTAACCCTAACCCAAACCCTAACCCAAACACTAACACTAACCCTAACCTAAACCCTAACCCTAACCTAAACCCTATTTAAGGGTTTGGGTTAGGGTTTGGGTTAGGGTTAGGGTTTGGGTTAGGGTTAGGGTTAGGGTTAGGGTTAGGGTTAGGGTTAGGGTTAGGGTTAACCCTAATTAAGGGTTTGGGTTAGGGTTTGGGTCAGGGTTAGGGTTAGGTTTTGAGTAAGGGTCAAGGTCAGGGACATGGTAGTATACTTTGACGAGATTTGTGAGGTGCCCTTTTTCACTTCTGCGCATGTCTGCCCTTTTCTGTGACTGCGCATGCGTGAGAAGGGTTAGGGTTAGGGTTAGGGTTAGGGTTAGGGTTAGCGTTTAGGTTAGGGTTAGTGTTAGTGTTAGTGTTTGGGTTTGGGTTATTTAAAAATATTTCTAAGTACAGAGTATGAAAATTGCCTTCGACTTCAATCTTCAAACAGATGTAGAATGAATTTGAATAGAGATATCTTCTTAAAGTTAACTGTTCCTAAAAGATGGAAAGGCGATCTAGAGGATGAAAACGTATTGGTATCACTGAAGTGTACGGCCGCACTCTCCGACCTCACTGCATGATAATTGAAAGATTATTTTTTTTTTTTTTTTTTTTTTTTTTTCAAACCTCATAACCGGACCCCCATCCATACACAACTCTTTCTTTTAAGAAGTTCGTGAAAAACTTAACACGAAACTGCAATAGGTTATCCTTCTACACTTACCCGTTCCGAGATAAAGTAAGGCCTCCAAATCAACAATTTTAACACATTTGGGATTTGGGTTAGGGTAAGTGTTTGACCCAAACCCTAACCCAAACACTAACCCTAACCCTAACCTTAACACTAACCCAAACCCTAACACTAACCCTAACCTAAACACTAACCCAAACCCTAACCCAAACACTAACACTAACCCTAACCTTAACACTAACCCAAACCCTAACACTAACCCTAACCTAAACACTAACCCAAACCCTAACACTAACCCTAACCTAAACACTAACCCAAACCCTAACCCAAACCCTAACACTAACCCTAACCTAAACACTAACCCAAACCCTAACACTAACCCTAACCTAAACACTAACCCAAACCCTAACACTAACCCTAACCCTAACCCTAACCCTAATTAGGGTTAACCCTAACCCTAACCCTAACCCTAACCCAAACCCTAACCCAAACACTAACACTAACCCTAACCTAAACCCTAACCCTAACCTAAACCCTATTTAAGGGTTTGGGTTAGGGTTTGGGTTAGGGTTAGGGTTTGGGTTAGGGTTAGGGTTAGGGTTAGGGTTAGGGTTAGGGTTAGGGTTAGGGTTAACCCTAATTAAGGGTTTGGGTTAGGGTTTGGGTCAGGGTTAGGGTTAGGTTTTGAGTAAGGGTCAAGGTCAGGGACATGGTAGTATACTTTGACGAGATTTGTGAGGTGCCCTTTTTCACTTCTGCGCATGTCTGCCCTTTTCTGTGACTGCGCATGCGTGAGAAGGGTTAGGGTTAGGGTTAGGGTTAGGGTTAGGGTTAGCGTTTAGGTTAGGGTTAGTGTTAGTGTTAGTGTTTGGGTTTGGGTTATTTAAAAATATTTCTAAGTACAGAGTATGAAAATTGCCTTCGACTTCAATCTTCAAACAGATGTAGAATGAATTTGAATAGAGATATCTTCTTAAAGTTAACTGTTCCTAAAAGATGGAAAGGCGATCTAGAGGATGAAAACGTATTGGTATCACTGAAGTGTACGGCCGCACTCTCCGACCTCACTGCATGATAATTGAAAGATTATTTTTTTTTTTTTTTTTTTTTTTTTTTTCAAACCTCATAACCGGACCCCCATCCATACACAACTCTTTCTTTTAAGAAGTTCGTGAAAAACTTAACACGAAACTGCAATAGGTTATCCTTCTACACTTACCCGTTCCGAGATAAAGTAAGGCCTCCAAATCAACAATTTTAACACATTTGGGATTTGGGTTAGGGTAAGTGTTTGACCCAAACCCTAACCCAAACACTAACCCTAACCCTAACCTTAACACTAACCCAAACCCTAACACTAACCCTAACCTAAACACTAACCCAAACCCTAACCCAAACACTAACACTAACCCTAACCTTAACACTAACCCAAACCCTAACACTAACCCTAACCTAAACACTAACCCAAACCCTAACACTAACCCTAACCTAAACACTAACCCAAACCCTAACCCAAACCCTAACACTAACCCTAACCTAAACACTAACCCAAACCCTAACACTAACCCTAACCTAAACACTAACCCAAACCCTAACACTAACCCTAACCCTAACCCTAACCCTAATTAGGGTTAACCCTAACCCTAACCCTAACCCTAACCCAAACCCTAACCCAAACACTAACACTAACCCTAACCTAAACCCTAACCCTAACCTAAACCCTATTTAAGGGTTTGGGTTAGGGTTTGGGTTAGGGTTAGGGTTTGGGTTAGGGTTAGGGTTAGGGTTAGGGTTAGGGTTAGGGTTAGGGTTAGGGTTAACCCTAATTAAGGGTTTGGGTTAGGGTTTGGGTCAGGGTTAGGGTTAGGTTTTGAGTAAGGGTCAAGGTCAGGGACATGGTAGTATACTTTGACGAGATTTGTGAGGTGCCCTTTTTCACTTCTGCGCATGTCTGCCCTTTTCTGTGACTGCGCATGCGTGAGAAGGGTTAGGGTTAGGGTTAGGGTTAGGGTTAGGGTTAGCGTTTAGGTTAGGGTTAGTGTTAGTGTTAGTGTTTGGGTTTGGGTTATTTAAAAATATTTCTAAGTACAGAGTATGAAAATTGCCTTCGACTTCAATCTTCAAACAGATGTAGAATGAATTTGAATAGAGATATCTTCTTAAAGTTAACTGTTCCTAAAAGATGGAAAGGCGATCTAGAGGATGAAAACGTATTGGTATCACTGAAGTGTACGGCCGCACTCTCCGACCTCACTGCATGATAATTGAAAGATTATTTTTTTTTTTTTTTTTTTTTTTTTTTCAAACCTCATAACCGGACCCCCATCCATACACAACTCTTTCTTTTAAGAAGTTCGTGAAAAACTTAACACGAAACTGCAATAGGTTATCCTTCTACACTTACCCGTTCCGAGATAAAGTAAGGCCTCCAAATCAACAATTTTAACACATTTGGGATTTGGGTTAGGGTAAGTGTTTGACCCAAACCCTAACCCAAACACTAACCCTAACCCTAACCTTAACACTAACCCAAACCCTAACACTAACCCTAACCTAAACACTAACCCAAACCCTAACCCAAACACTAACACTAACCCTAACCTTAACACTAACCCAAACCCTAACACTAACCCTAACCTAAACACTAACCCAAACCCTAACACTAACCCTAACCTAAACACTAACCCAAACCCTAACCCAAACCCTAACACTAACCCTAACCTAAACACTAACCCAAACCCTAACACTAACCCTAACCTAAACACTAACCCAAACCCTAACACTAACCCTAACCCTAACCCTAACCCTAATTAGGGTTAACCCTAACCCTAACCCTAACCCTAACCCAAACCCTAACCCAAACACTAACACTAACCCTAACCTAAACCCTAACCCTAACCTAAACCCTATTTAAGGGTTTGGGTTAGGGTTTGGGTTAGGGTTAGGGTTTGGGTTAGGGTTAGGGTTAGGGTTAGGGTTAGGGTTAGGGTTAGGGTTAGGGTTAACCCTAATTAAGGGTTTGGGTTAGGGTTTGGGTCAGGGTTAGGGTTAGGTTTTGAGTAAGGGTCAAGGTCAGGGACATGGTAGTATACTTTGACGAGATTTGTGAGGTGCCCTTTTTCACTTCTGCGCATGTCTGCCCTTTTCTGTGACTGCGCATGCGTGAGAAGGGTTAGGGTTAGGGTTAGGGTTAGGGTTAGGGTTAGCGTTTAGGTTAGGGTTAGTGTTAGTGTTAGTGTTTGGGTTTGGGTTATTTAAAAATATTTCTAAGTACAGAGTATGAAAATTGCCTTCGACTTCAATCTTCAAACAGATGTAGAATGAATTTGAATAGAGATATCTTCTTAAAGTTAACTGTTCCTAAAAGATGGAAAGGCGATCTAGAGGATGAAAACGTATTGGTATCACTGAAGTGTACGGCCGCACTCTCCGACCTCACTGCATGATAATTGAAAGATTATTTTTTTTTTTTTTTTTTTTTTTTTTTTCAAACCTCATAACCGGACCCCCATCCATACACAACTCTTTCTTTTAAGAAGTTCGTGAAAAACTTAACACGAAACTGCAATAGGTTATCCTTCTACACTTACCCGTTCCGAGATAAAGTAAGGCCTCCAAATCAACAATTTTAACACATTTGGGATTTGGGTTAGGGTAAGTGTTTGACCCAAACCCTAACCCAAACACTAACCCTAACCCTAACCTTAACACTAACCCAAACCCTAACACTAACCCTAACCTAAACACTAACCCAAACCCTAACCCAAACACTAACACTAACCCTAACCTTAACACTAACCCAAACCCTAACACTAACCCTAACCTAAACACTAACCCAAACCCTAACACTAACCCTAACCTAAACACTAACCCAAACCCTAACCCAAACCCTAACACTAACCCTAACCTAAACACTAACCCAAACCCTAACACTAACCCTAACCTAAACACTAACCCAAACCCTAACACTAACCCTAACCCTAACCCTAACCCTAATTAGGGTTAACCCTAACCCTAACCCTAACCCTAACCCAAACCCTAACCCTAACCAAACACTAACACTAACCCTAACCTAAACCCTAACCCTAACCTAAACCCTATTTAAGGGTTTGGGTTAGGGTTTGGGTTAGGGTTAGGGTTTGGGTTAGGGTTAGGGTTAGGGTTAGGGTTAGGGTTAGGGTTAGGGTTAGGGTTAACCCTAATTAAGGGTTTGGGTTAGGGTTTGGGTCAGGGTTAGGGTTAGGTTTTGAGTAAGGGTCAAGGTCAGGGACATGGTAGTATACTTTGACGAGATTTGTGAGGTGCCCTTTTTCACTTCTGCGCATGTCTGCCCTTTTCTGTGACTGCGCATGCGTGAGAAGGGTTAGGGTTAGGGTTAGGGTTAGGGTTAGGGTTAGCGTTTAGGTTAGGGTTAGTGTTAGTGTTAGTGTTTGGGTTTGGGTTATTTAAAAATATTTCTAAGTACAGAGTATGAAAATTGCCTTCGACTTCAATCTTCAAACAGATGTAGAATGAATTTGAATAGAGATATCTTCTTAAAGTTAACTGTTCCTAAAAGATGGAAAGGCGATCTAGAGGATGAAAACGTATTGGTATCACTGAAGTGTACGGCCGCACTCTCCGACCTCACTGCATGATAATTGAAAGATTATTTTTTTTTTTTTTTTTTTTTTTTTTTTCAAACCTCATAACCGGACCCCCATCCATACACAACTCTTTCTTTTAAGAAGTTCGTGAAAAACTTAACACGAAACTGCAATAGGTTATCCTTCTACACTTACCCGTTCCGAGATAAAGTAAGGCCTCCAAATCAACAATTTTAACACATTTGGGATTTGGGTTAGGGTAAGTGTTTGACCCAAACCCTAACCCAAACACTAACCCTAACCCTAACCTTAACACTAACCCAAACCCTAACACTAACCCTAACCTAAACACTAACCCAAACCCTAACCCAAACACTAACACTAACCCTAACCTTAACACTAACCCAAACCCTAACACTAACCCTAACCTAAACACTAACCCAAACCCTAACACTAACCCTAACCTAAACACTAACCCAAACCCTAACCCAAACCCTAACACTAACCCTAACCTAAACACTAACCCAAACCCTAACACTAACCCTAACCTAAACACTAACCCAAACCCTAACACTAACCCTAACCCTAACCCTAACCCTAATTAGGGTTAACCCTAACCCTAACCCTAACCCTAACCCAAACCCTAACCCAAACACTAACACTAACCCTAACCTAAACCCTAACCCTAACCTAAACCCTATTTAAGGGTTTGGGTTAGGGTTTGGGTTAGGGTTAGGGTTTGGGTTAGGGTTAGGGTTAGGGTTAGGGTTAGGGTTAGGGTTAGGGTTAGGGTTAACCCTAATTAAGGGTTTGGGTTAGGGTTTGGGTCAGGGTTAGGGTTAGGTTTTGAGTAAGGGTCAAGGTCAGGGACATGGTAGTATACTTTGACGAGATTTGTGAGGTGCCCTTTTTCACTTCTGCGCATGTCTGCCCTTTTCTGTGACTGCGCATGCGTGAGAAGGGTTAGGGTTAGGGTTAGGGTTAGGGTTAGGGTTAGCGTTTAGGTTAGGGTTAGTGTTAGTGTTAGTGTTTGGGTTTGGGTTATTTAAAAATATTTCTAAGTACAGAGTATGAAAATTGCCTTCGACTTCAATCTTCAAACAGATGTAGAATGAATTTGAATAGAGATATCTTCTTAAAGTTAACTGTTCCTAAAAGATGGAAAGGCGATCTAGAGGATGAAAACGTATTGGTATCACTGAAGTGTACGGCCGCACTCTCCGACCTCACTGCATGATAATTGAAAGATTATTTTTTTTTTTTTTTTTTTTTTTTTTTCAAACCTCATAACCGGACCCCCATCCATACACAACTCTTTCTTTTAAGAAGTTCGTGAAAAACTTAACACGAAACTGCAATAGGTTATCCTTCTACACTTACCCGTTCCGAGATAAAGTAAGGCCTCCAAATCAACAATTTTAACACATTTGGGATTTGGGTTAGGGTAAGTGTTTGACCCAAACCCTAACCCAAACACTAACCCTAACCCTAACCTTAACACTAACCCAAACCCTAACACTAACCCTAACCTAAACACTAACCCAAACCCTAACCCAAACACTAACACTAACCCTAACCTTAACACTAACCCAAACCCTAACACTAACCCTAACCTAAACACTAACCCAAACCCTAACACTAACCCTAACCTAAACACTAACCCAAACCCTAACCCAAACCCTAACACTAACCCTAACCTAAACACTAACCCAAACCCTAACACTAACCCTAACCTAAACACTAACCCAAACCCTAACACTAACCCTAACCCTAACCCTAACCCTAATTAGGGTTAACCCTAACCCTAACCCTAACCCTAACCCAAACCCTAACCCAAACACTAACACTAACCCTAACCTAAACCCTAACCCTAACCTAAACCCTATTTAAGGGTTTGGGTTAGGGTTTGGGTTAGGGTTAGGGTTTGGGTTAGGGTTAGGGTTAGGGTTAGGGTTAGGGTTAGGGTTAGGGTTAGGGTTAACCCTAATTAAGGGTTTGGGTTAGGGTTTGGGTCAGGGTTAGGGTTAGGTTTTGAGTAAGGGTCAAGGTCAGGGACATGGTAGTATACTTTGACGAGATTTGTGAGGTGCCCTTTTTCACTTCTGCGCATGTCTGCCCTTTTCTGTGACTGCGCATGCGTGAGAAGGGTTAGGGTTAGGGTTAGGGTTAGGGTTAGGGTTAGCGTTTAGGTTAGGGTTAGTGTTAGTGTTAGTGTTTGGGTTTGGGTTATTTAAAAATATTTCTAAGTACAGAGTATGAAAATTGCCTTCGACTTCAATCTTCAAACAGATGTAGAATGAATTTGAATAGAGATATCTTCTTAAAGTTAACTGTTCCTAAAAGATGGAAAGGCGATCTAGAGGATGAAAACGTATTGGTATCACTGAAGTGTACGGCCGCACTCTCCGACCTCACTGCATGATAATTGAAAGATTATTTTTTTTTTTTTTTTTTTTTTTTTTTTCAAACCTCATAACCGGACCCCCATCCATACACAACTCTTTCTTTTAAGAAGTTCGTGAAAAACTTAACACGAAACTGCAATAGGTTATCCTTCTACACTTACCCGTTCCGAGATAAAGTAAGGCCTCCAAATCAACAATTTTAACACATTTGGGATTTGGGTTAGGGTAAGTGTTTGACCCAAACCCTAACCCAAACACTAACCCTAACCCTAACCTTAACACTAACCCAAACCCTAACACTAACCCTAACCTAAACACTAACCCAAACCCTAACCCAAACACTAACACTAACCCTAACCTTAACACTAACCCAAACCCTAACACTAACCCTAACCTAAACACTAACCCAAACCCTAACACTAACCCTAACCTAAACACTAACCCAAACCCTAACCCAAACCCTAACACTAACCCTAACCTAAACACTAACCCAAACCCTAACACTAACCCTAACCTAAACACTAACCCAAACCCTAACACTAACCCTAACCCTAACCCTAACCCTAATTAGGGTTAACCCTAACCCTAACCCTAACCCTAACCCAAACCCTAACCCAAACACTAACACTAACCCTAACCTAAACCCTAACCCTAACCTAAACCCTATTTAAGGGTTTGGGTTAGGGTTTGGGTTAGGGTTAGGGTTTGGGTTAGGGTTAGGGTTAGGGTTAGGGTTAGGGTTAGGGTTAGGGTTAGGGTTAACCCTAATTAAGGGTTTGGGTTAGGGTTTGGGTCAGGGTTAGGGTTAGGTTTTGAGTAAGGGTCAAGGTCAGGGACATGGTAGTATACTTTGACGAGATTTGTGAGGTGCCCTTTTTCACTTCTGCGCATGTCTGCCCTTTTCTGTGACTGCGCATGCGTGAGAAGGGTTAGGGTTAGGGTTAGGGTTAGGGTTAGGGTTAGCGTTTAGGTTAGGGTTAGTGTTAGTGTTAGTGTTTGGGTTTGGGTTATTTAAAAATATTTCTAAGTACAGAGTATGAAAATTGCCTTCGACTTCAATCTTCAAACAGATGTAGAATGAATTTGAATAGAGATATCTTCTTAAAGTTAACTGTTCCTAAAAGATGGAAAGGCGATCTAGAGGATGAAAACGTATTGGTATCACTGAAGTGTACGGCCGCACTCTCCGACCTCACTGCATGATAATTGAAAGATTATTTTTTTTTTTTTTTTTTTTTTTTTTTCAAACCTCATAACCGGACCCCCATCCATACACAACTCTTTCTTTTAAGAAGTTCGTGAAAAACTTAACACGAAACTGCAATAGGTTATCCTTCTACACTTACCCGTTCCGAGATAAAGTAAGGCCTCCAAATCAACAATTTTAACACATTTGGGATTTGGGTTAGGGTAAGTGTTTGACCCAAACCCTAACCCAAACACTAACCCTAACCCTAACCTTAACACTAACCCAAACCCTAACACTAACCCTAACCTAAACACTAACCCAAACCCTAACCCAAACACTAACACTAACCCTAACCTTAACACTAACCCAAACCCTAACACTAACCCTAACCTAAACACTAACCCAAACCCTAACACTAACCCTAACCTAAACACTAACCCAAACCCTAACCCAAACCCTAACACTAACCCTAACCTAAACACTAACCCAAACCCTAACACTAACCCTAACCTAAACACTAACCCAAACCCTAACACTAACCCTAACCCTAACCCTAACCCTAATTAGGGTAACCCTAACCCTAACCCTAACCCTAACCCTAACCCAAACCCTAACCCAAACACTAACACTAACCCTAACCTAAACCCTAACCCTAACCTAAACCCTATTTAAGGGTTTGGGTTAGGGTTTGGGTTAGGGTTAGGGTTTGGGTTAGGGTTAGGGTTAGGGTTAGGGTTAGGGTTAGGGTTAGGGTTAGGGTTAACCCTAATTAAGGGTTTGGGTTAGGGTTTGGGTCAGGGTTAGGGTTAGGTTTTGAGTAAGGGTCAAGGTCAGGGACATGGTAGTATACTTTGACGAGATTTGTGAGGTGCCCTTTTTCACTTCTGCGCATGTCTGCCCTTTTCTGTGACTGCGCATGCGTGAGAAGGGTTAGGGTTAGGGTTAGGGTTAGGGTTAGGGTTAGCGTTTAGGTTAGGGTTAGTGTTAGTGTTAGTGTTTGGGTTTGGGTTATTTAAAAATATTTCTAAGTACAGAGTATGAAAATTGCCTTCGACTTCAATCTTCAAACAGATGTAGAATGAATTTGAATAGAGATATCTTCTTAAAGTTAACTGTTCCTAAAAGATGGAAAGGCGATCTAGAGGATGAAAACGTATTGGTATCACTGAAGTGTACGGCCGCACTCTCCGACCTCACTGCATGATAATTGAAAGATTATTTTTTTTTTTTTTTTTTTTTTTTTTTCAAACCTCATAACCGGACCCCCATCCATACACAACTCTTTCTTTTAAGAAGTTCGTGAAAAACTTAACACGAAACTGCAATAGGTTATCCTTCTACACTTACCCGTTCCGAGATAAAGTAAGGCCTCCAAATCAACAATTTTAACACATTTGGGATTTGGGTTAGGGTAAGTGTTTGACCCAAACCCTAACCCAAACACTAACCCTAACCCTAACCTTAACACTAACCCAAACCCTAACACTAACCCTAACCTAAACACTAACCCAAACCCTAACCCAAACACTAACACTAACCCTAACCTTAACACTAACCCAAACCCTAACACTAACCCTAACCTAAACACTAACCCAAACCCTAACACTAACCCTAACCTAAACACTAACCCAAACCCTAACCCAAACCCTAACACTAACCCTAACCTAAACACTAACCCAAACCCTAACACTAACCCTAACCTAAACACTAACCCAAACCCTAACACTAACCCTAACCCTAACCCTAACCCTAATTAGGGTTAACCCTAACCCTAACCCTAACCCTAACCCAAACCCTAACCCAAACACTAACACTAACCCTAACCTAAACCCTAACCCTAACCTAAACCCTATTTAAGGGTTTGGGTTAGGGTTTGGGTTAGGGTTAGGGTTTGGGTTAGGGTTAGGGTTAGGGTTAGGGTTAGGGTTAGGGTTAGGGTTAGGGTTAACCCTAATTAAGGGTTTGGGTTAGGGTTTGGGTCAGGGTTAGGGTTAGGTTTTGAGTAAGGGTCAAGGTCAGGGACATGGTAGTATACTTTGACGAGATTTGTGAGGTGCCCTTTTTCACTTCTGCGCATGTCTGCCCTTTTCTGTGACTGCGCATGCGTGAGAAGGGTTAGGGTTAGGGTTAGGGTTAGGGTTAGGGTTAGCGTTTAGGTTAGGGTTAGTGTTAGTGTTAGTGTTTGGGTTTGGGTTATTTAAAAATATTTCTAAGTACAGAGTATGAAAATTGCCTTCGACTTCAATCTTCAAACAGATGTAGAATGAATTTGAATAGAGATATCTTCTTAAAGTTAACTGTTCCTAAAAGATGGAAAGGCGATCTAGAGGATGAAAACGTATTGGTATCACTGAAGTGTACGGCCGCACTCTCCGACCTCACTGCATGATAATTGAAAGATTATTTTTTTTTTTTTTTTTTTTTTTTTTTCAAACCTCATAACCGGACCCCCATCCATACACAACTCTTTCTTTTAAGAAGTTCGTGAAAAACTTAACACGAAACTGCAATAGGTTATCCTTCTACACTTACCCGTTCCGAGATAAAGTAAGGCCTCCAAATCAACAATTTTAACACATTTGGGATTTGGGTTAGGGTAAGTGTTTGACCCAAACCCTAACCCAAACACTAACCCTAACCCTAACCTTAACACTAACCCAAACCCTAACACTAACCCTAACCTAAACACTAACCCAAACCCTAACCCAAACACTAACACTAACCCTAACCTTAACACTAACCCAAACCCTAACACTAACCCTAACCTAAACACTAACCCAAACCCTAACACTAACCCTAACCTAAACACTAACCCAAACCCTAACCCAAACCCTAACACTAACCCTAACCTAAACACTAACCCAAACCCTAACACTAACCCTAACCTAAACACTAACCCAAACCCTAACACTAACCCTAACCCTAACCCTAACCCTAATTAGGGTTAACCCTAACCCTAACCCTAACCCCCTAACCCAAACCCTAACCCAAACACTAACACTAACCCTAACCTAAACCCTAACCCTAACCTAAACCCTATTTAAGGGTTTGGGTTAGGGTTTGGGTTAGGGTTAGGGTTTGGGTTAGGGTTAGGGTTAGGGTTAGGGTTAGGGTTAGGGTTAGGGTTAGGGTTAACCCTAATTAAGGGTTTGGGTTAGGGTTTGGGTCAGGGTTAGGGTTAGGTTTTGAGTAAGGGTCAAGGTCAGGGACATGGTAGTATACTTTGACGAGATTTGTGAGGTGCCCTTTTTCACTTCTGCGCATGTCTGCCCTTTTCTGTGACTGCGCATGCGTGAGAAGGGTTAGGGTTAGGGTTAGGGTTAGGGTTAGGGTTAGCGTTTAGGTTAGGGTTAGTGTTAGTGTTAGTGTTTGGGTTTGGGTTATTTAAAAATATTTCTAAGTACAGAGTATGAAAATTGCCTTCGACTTCAATCTTCAAACAGATGTAGAATGAATTTGAATAGAGATATCTTCTTAAAGTTAACTGTTCCTAAAAGATGGAAAGGCGATCTAGAGGATGAAAACGTATTGGTATCACTGAAGTGTACGGCCGCACTCTCCGACCTCACTGCATGATAATTGAAAGATTATTTTTTTTTTTTTTTTTTTTTTTTTTTTCAAACCTCATAACCGGACCCCCATCCATACACAACTCTTTCTTTTAAGAAGTTCGTGAAAAACTTAACACGAAACTGCAATAGGTTATCCTTCTACACTTACCCGTTCCGAGATAAAGTAAGGCCTCCAAATCAACAATTTTAACACATTTGGGATTTGGGTTAGGGTAAGTGTTTGACCCAAACCCTAACCCAAACACTAACCCTAACCCTAACCTTAACACTAACCCAAACCCTAACACTAACCCTAACCTAAACACTAACCCAAACCCTAACCCAAACACTAACACTAACCCTAACCTTAACACTAACCCAAACCCTAACACTAACCCTAACCTAAACACTAACCCAAACCCTAACACTAACCCTAACCTAAACACTAACCCAAACCCTAACCCAAACCCTAACACTAACCCTAACCTAAACACTAACCCAAACCCTAACACTAACCCTAACCTAAACACTAACCCAAACCCTAACACTAACCCTAACCCTAACCCTAACCCTAATTAGGGTTAACCCTAACCCTAACCCTAACCCTAACCCAAACCCTAACCCAAACACTAACACTAACCCTAACCTAAACCCTAACCCTAACCTAAACCCTATTTAAGGGTTTGGGTTAGGGTTTGGGTTAGGGTTAGGGTTTGGGTTAGGGTTAGGGTTAGGGTTAGGGTTAGGGTTAGGGTTAGGGTTAGGGTTAACCCTAATTAAGGGTTTGGGTTAGGGTTTGGGTCAGGGTTAGGGTTAGGTTTTGAGTAAGGGTCAAGGTCAGGGACATGGTAGTATACTTTGACGAGATTTGTGAGGTGCCCTTTTTCACTTCTGCGCATGTCTGCCCTTTTCTGTGACTGCGCATGCGTGAGAAGGGTTAGGGTTAGGGTTAGGGTTAGGGTTAGGGTTAGCGTTTAGGTTAGGGTTAGTGTTAGTGTTAGTGTTTGGGTTTGGGTTATTTAAAAATATTTCTAAGTACAGAGTATGAAAATTGCCTTCGACTTCAATCTTCAAACAGATGTAGAATGAATTTGAATAGAGATATCTTCTTAAAGTTAACTGTTCCTAAAAGATGGAAAGGCGATCTAGAGGATGAAAACGTATTGGTATCACTGAAGTGTACGGCCGCACTCTCCGACCTCACTGCATGATAATTGAAAGATTATTTTTTTTTTTTTTTTTTTTTTTTTTTTCAAACCTCATAACCGGACCCCCATCCATACACAACTCTTTCTTTTAAGAAGTTCGTGAAAAACTTAACACGAAACTGCAATAGGTTATCCTTCTACACTTACCCGTTCCGAGATAAAGTAAGGCCTCCAAATCAACAATTTTAACACATTTGGGATTTGGGTTAGGGTAAGTGTTTGACCCAAACCCTAACCCAAACACTAACCCTAACCCTAACCTTAACACTAACCCAAACCCTAACACTAACCCTAACCTAAACACTAACCCAAACCCTAACCCAAACACTAACACTAACCCTAACCTTAACACTAACCCAAACCCTAACACTAACCCTAACCTAAACACTAACCCAAACCCTAACACTAACCCTAACCTAAACACTAACCCAAACCCTAACCCAAACCCTAACACTAACCCTAACCTAAACACTAACCCAAACCCTAACACTAACCCTAACCTAAACACTAACCCAAACCCTAACACTAACCCTAACCCTAACCCTAACCCTAATTAGGGTTAACCCTAACCCTAACCCTAACCCTAACCCAAACCCTAACCCAAACACTAACACTAACCCTAACCTAAACCCTAACCCTAACCTAAACCCTATTTAAGGGTTTGGGTTAGGGTTTGGGTTAGGGTTAGGGTTTGGGTTAGGGTTAGGGTTAGGGTTAGGGTTAGGGTTAGGGTTAGGGTTAGGGTTAACCCTAATTAAGGGTTTGGGTTAGGGTTTGGGTCAGGGTTAGGGTTAGGGTTAGGGTTAGGGTTAGGGTTAGGGTTAGGGTTAGGGTTAGGGTTAGGGTTAGGGTTAGGGTTAGGGTTAGGGTTAGGGTTAGGGTAGGTTAGGGTTAGGGTAGTATACTTTGACGAGATTTGTGAGGTGCCCTTTTTCACTTCTGCGCATGTCTGCCCTTTTCTGTGACTGCGCATGCGTGAGAAGGGTTAGGGTTAGGGTTAGGGTTAGGGTTAGCGTTTAGGTTAGGGTTAGTGTTAGTGTTAGTGTTTGGGTTTGGGTTATTTAAAAATATTTCTAAGTACAGAGTATGAAAATTGCCTTCGACTTCAATCTTCAAACAGATGTAGAATGAATTTGAATAGAGATATCTTCTTAAAGTTAACTGTTCCTAAAAGATGGAAAGGCGATCTACAGGATGAAAACGTATTGGTATCACTGAAGTGTACGGCCGCACTCTCCGACCTCACTGCATGATAATTGAAAGATTATTTTTTTTTTTTTTTTTTTTCAAACCTCATAACCGGACCCCCATCCATACACAACTCTTTCTTTTAAGAAGTTCGTGAAAAACTTAACACGAAACTGCAATAGGTTATCCTTCTACACTTACCCGTTCCGAGATAAAGTAAGGCCTCCAAATCAACAATTTTAACACATTTGGGATTTGGGTTAGGGTAAGTGTTTGACCCAAACCCTAACCCAAACACTAACCCTAACCCTAACCTTAACACTAACCCAAACCCTAACACTAACCCTAACCTAAACACTAACCCAAACCCTAACCCAAACACTAACACTAACCCTAACCTTAACACTAACCCAAACCCTAACACTAACCCTAACCCTAAACACTAACCCAAACCCTAACCCAAACCCTAACACTAACCCTAACCTAAACACTAACCCAAACCCTAACACTAACCCTAACCTAAACACTAACCCAAACCCCTAACCCAAACCCTAACACTAACCCTAACCTAACCACCCTAACCCTAACCTAAACCCTATTTAAGGGTTTGGGTTAGGGTTTGGGTTAGGGTTAGGGTTTGGGTTAGGGTTAGGGGGTTAGGGTTAGGGTTAGGGTTAGGGTTAGGGTTAACCCTAATTAAGGGTTTGGGTTAGGGTTTGGGTCAGGGTTTAGGGTTAGGTTTTGAGTAAGGGTCAAGGTCAGGGACATGGTAGTATACTTTGACGAGATTTGTGAGGTGCCCTTTTTCACTTCTGCGCATGTCTGCCCTTTTCTGTGACTGCGCATGCGTGAGAAGGGTTAGGGTTAGGGTTTAGGGTTAGGGTTAGCGTTTAGGTTAGGGTTAGTGTTAGTGTTAGTGTTTGGGTTTGGGTTATTTAAAAATATTTCTAAGTACAGAGTATGAAAATTGCCTTCGACTTCAATCTTCAAACAGATGTAGAATGAATTTGAATAGAGATATCTTCTTAAAGTTAACTGTTCCTAAAAGATGGAAAGGCGATCTACAGGATGAAAACGTATTGGTATCACTGAAGTGTACGGCCCGCACTCTCCGACCTCACTGCATGATAATTGAAAGATTATTTTTTTTTTTTTTTTTTCAAACATCATAACCGGACCCCCATCCATACACAACTCTTTCTTTAAGAAGTTCGTGAAAAACTTAACACGAAACTGCAATAGGTTATCCTTCTACACTTACCCGTTCCGAGATAAAGTAAGGCCTCCAAATCAACAATTTTAACACATTTGGGATTTGGGTTAGGGTAAGTGTTTGACCCAAACCCTAACCCAAACACTAACCCTAACCCTAACCTTAACACTAACCCAAACCCTAACACTAACCCTAACCTAAACACTAACCCAAACCCTAACCCAAACACTAACACTAACCCTAACCTTAACACTAACCCAAACCCTAACACTAACCCTAACCTAAACACTAACCCAAACCCTAACCCAAACACTAACACTAACCCTAACCTTAACACTAACCCAAACCCTAACACTAACCCTAACCTAAACACTAACCCCAAACCCTAACCCAAACCCTAACACTAACCCTAACCTAAACACTAACCCTAACCTAAACCCTATTTAAGGGTTTGGGTTAGGGTTTGGGTTAGGGTTAGGGTTTGGGTTAGGGTTAGGGTTAGGGTTAGGGTTAGGGTTAGGGTTAGGGTTAACCCTAATTAAGGGTTTGGGTTAGGGTTTGGGTCAGGGTTAGGGTTAGGTTTTGAGTAAGGGTCAAGGTCAGGGACATGGTAGTATACTTTGACGAGATTTGTGAGGTGCCCTTTTTCACTTCTGCGCATGTCTGCCCTTTTCTGTGACTGCGCATGCGTGAGAAGGGTTAGGGTTAGGGTTAGGGTTAGGGTTAGCGTTTAGGTTAGGGTTAGTGTTAGTGTTAGTGTTTGGGTTTGGGTTATTTAAAAATATTTCTAAGTACAGAGTATGAAAATTGCCTTCGACTTCAATCTTCAAACAGATGTAGAATGAATTTGAATAGAGATATCTTCTTAAAGTTAACTGTTCCTAAAAGATGGAAAGGCGATCTACAGGATGAAAACGTATTGGTATCACTGAAGTGTACGGCCGCACTCTCCGACCTCACTGCATGATAATTGAAAGATTATTTTTTTTTTTTTTTTTTCAAACATCATAACCGGACCCCCATCCATACACAACTCTTTCTTTTAAGAAGTTCGTGAAAAACTTAACACGAAACTGCAATAGGTTATCCTTCTACACTTACCCGTTCCGAGATAAAGTAAGGCCTCCAAATCAACAATTTTAACACATTTGGGATTTGGGTTAGGGTAAGTGTTTGACCCAAACCCTAACCCAAACACTAACCCTAACCCTAACCTTAACACTAACCCAAACCCTAACACTAACCCTAACCTAAACACTAACCCAAACCCTAACCCAAACACTAACACTAACCCTAACCTTAACACTAACCCAAACCCTAACACTAACCCTAACCTAAACACTAACCCAAACCCTAACCCAAACACTAACACTAACCCTAACCTTAACACTAACCCAAACCCTAACACTAACCCTAACCTAAACACTAACCCAAACCCTAACCCAAACCCTAACACTAACCCTAACCTAAACACTAACCCTAACCTAAACCCTATTTAAGGGTTTGGGTTAGGGTTTGGGTTAGGGTTAGGGTTTGGGTTAGGGTTAGGGTTAGGGTTAGGGTTAGGGTTAGGGTTAGGGTTAACCCTAATTAAGGGTTTGGGTTAGGGTTTGGGTCAGGGTTAGGGTTAGGTTTTGAGTAAGGGTCAAGGTCAGGGACATGGTAGTATACTTTGACGAGATTTGTGAGGTGCCCTTTTTCACTTCTGCGCATGTCTGCCCTTTTCTGTGACTGCGCATGCGTGAGAAGGGTTAGGGTTAGGGTTAGGGTTAGGGTTAGCGTTTAGGTTAGGGTTAGTGTTAGTGTTAGTGTTTGGGTTTGGGTTATTTAAAAATATTTCTAAGTACAGAGTATGAAAATTGCCTTCGACTTCAATCTTCAAACAGATGTAGAATGAATTTGAATAGAGATATCTTCTTAAAGTTAACTGTTCCTAAAAGATGGAAAGGCGATCTACAGGATGAAAACGTATTGGTATCACTGAAGTGTACGGCCGCACTCTCCGACCTCACTGCATGATAATTGAAAGATTATTTTTTTTTTTTTTTTTCAAACATCATAACCGGACCCCCATCCATACACAACTCTTTCTTTAAGAAGTTCGTGAAAAACTTAACACGAAACTGCAATAGGTTATCCTTCTACACTTACCCGTTCCGAGATAAAGTAAGGCCTCCAAATCAACAATTTTAACACATTTGGGATTTGGGTTAGGGTAAGTGTTTGACCCAAACCCTAACCCAAACACTAACCCTAACCCTAACCTTAACACTAACCCAAACCCTAACACTAACCCTAACCTAAACACTAACCCAAACCCTAACCCAAACACTAACACTAACCCTAACCTTAACACTAACCCAAACCCTAACACTAACCCTAACCTAAACACTAACCCAAACCCTAACCCAAACACTAACACTAACCCTAACCTTAACACTAACCCAAACCCTAACACTAACCCTAACCTAAACACTAACCCAAACCCTAACCCAAACCCTAACACTAACCCTAACCTAAACACTAACCCTAACCTAAACCCTATTTAAGGGTTTGGGTTAGGGTTTGGGTTAGGGTTAGGGTTTGGGTTAGGGTTAGGGTTAGGGTTAGGGTTAGGGTTAGGGTTAGGGTTAACCCTAATTAAGGGTTTGGGTTAGGGTTTGGGTCAGGGTTAGGGTTAGGTTTTGAGTAAGGGTCAAGGTCAGGGACATGGTAGTATACTTTGACGAGATTTGTGAGGTGCCCTTTTTCACTTCTGCGCATGTCTGCCCTTTTCTGTGACTGCGCATGCGTGAGAAGGGTTAGGGTTAGGGTTAGGGTTAGGGTTAGCGTTTAGGTTAGGGTTAGTGTTAGTGTTAGTGTTTGGGTTTGGGTTATTTAAAAATATTTCTAAGTACAGAGTATGAAAATTGCCTTCGACTTCAATCTTCAAACAGATGTAGAATGAATTTGAATAGAGATATCTTCTTAAAGTTAACTGTTCCTAAAAGATGGAAAGGCGATCTACAGGATGAAAACGTATTGGTATCACTGAAGTGTACGGCCGCACTCTCCGACCTCACTGCATGATAATTGAAAGATTATTTTTTTTTTTTTTTTCAAACATCATAACCGGACCCCCATCCATACACAACTCTTTCTTTTAAGAAGTCGTGAAAAACTTAACACGAAACTGCAATAGGTTATCCTTCTACACTTACCCGTTCCGAGATAAAGTAAGGCCTCCAAATCAACAATTTTAACACATTTGGGATTTGGGTTAGGGTAAGTGTTTGACCCAAACCCTAACCCAAACACTAACCCTAACCCTAACCTTAACACTAACCCAAACCCTAACACTAACCCTAACCTAAACACTAACCCAAACCCTAACCCAAACACTAACACTAACCCTAACCTTAACACTAACCCAAACCCTAACACTAACCCTAACCTAAACACTAACCCAAACCCTAACCCAAACACTAACACTAACCCTAACCTTAACACTAACCCAAACCCTAACACTAACCCTAACCTAAACACTAACCCAAACCCTAACCCAAACCCTAACACTAACCCTAACCTAAACACTAACCCTAACCTAAACCCTATTTAAGGGTTTGGGTTAGGGTTTGGGTTAGGGTTAGGGTTTGGGTTAGGGTTAGGGTTAGGGTTAGGGTTAGGGTTAGGGTTAGGGTTAACCCTAATTAAGGGTTTGGGTTAGGGTTTGGGTCAGGGTTAGGGTTAGGTTTTGAGTAAGGGTCAAGGTCAGGGACATGGTAGTATACTTTGACGAGATTTGTGAGGTGCCCTTTTTCACTTCTGCGCATGTCTGCCCTTTTCTGTGACTGCGCATGCGTGAGAAGGGTTAGGGTTAGGGTTAGGGTTAGGGTTAGCGTTTAGGTTAGGGTTAGTGTTAGTGTTAGTGTTTGGGTTTGGGTTATTTAAAAATATTTCTAAGTACAGAGTATGAAAATTGCCTTCGACTTCAATCTTCAAACAGATGTAGAATGAATTTGAATAGAGATATCTTCTTAAAGTTAACTGTTCCTAAAAGATGGAAAGGCGATCTACAGGATGAAAACGTATTGGTATCACTGAAGTGTACGGCCGCACTCTCCGACCTCACTGCATGATAATTGAAAGATTATTTTTTTTTTTTTTTTTCAAACATCATAACCGGACCCCCATCCATACACAACTCTTTCTTTTAAGAAGTTCGTGAAAAACTTAACACGAAACTGCAATAGGTTATCCTTCTACACTTACCCGTTCCGAGATAAAGTAAGGCCTCCAAATC
>NW_027268651.1:0-36193 GCF_963676685.1 Mytilus edulis | reverse complement strand
GTGCTTTTCATATAGATTCAGTGCAATCTGTTTAAAGAAATACAATTTTAAAGTGCATAGAACTTCATATTTCACTTGCTTCGTACGGACCGCTAGACCTAGACTATTAAAACAGCTTATTTTATACTCTTTTTATGCTTTTATCCACTTTTCTTTGTGTGTCAGAGTTCACAAATGAGTAAAGCACATGAAATAAATACCACAAACACAAATAGATATCAGAAAAAAATTGTCAGAGAAAAATTAAGGATGCTGATTTTGCAAAAATATTGAAAAAAGTGAAAAAGCTACTTTTTGGGCATATTGGCTGAAAAGTGACTTTTTTTTACAAATTTCTATCAAATAAAAGTGGAAATCATTTCTTCTCCTATAGTTTGACAAATCAATACCAATAGATCATTCAGAGAAGTTGTCAAAATATAAATTCAAAATTTGCTGAAATGCACCTCTTAGGCCCGAGACCACAATTAATTCCTCTATTAGTTCTTTATAACGTTTTGTCTCATAAAAAAAAATTGAACTGTTCTTTTTGGCAGATCTTTTGTGTGTGTAAGGTACAGTACAAGTCCAAAAATATGTCCAAGTTTCAGAAACATTGCATGTTTACAACTTACAAATTTAGCCAATACACATCCATACCCCTATGGACAAGTCAAGAGATGTTCCGAAAACTGTAAATATCACCTTTTTGCACCTGACCTAATCACTCTTTCCATATCAAAATCAGTTAAAATAAAACATCTAAAAACTTATTTCAACTCTCTTCTTTCATTTCCACCTTATAAAAGCTAAGAAATGTTTGAGAAAAGGAAAGAAAAAAATTTAAGAAGAAATACACTTAAATTAAAGGGAACTATATTCGTGAACAACGAAAAGTGGGGTCATTAATTGTGGTCTTGGGCCTATTAGGGGCCAAAAACTTGACCAATTCCAATAAAACTTGGCATGATTTAAGCTTAGTGTATTATGAGTCAGTTTACAAAGTTTCAAAGCCATATGATACATATTATAGAAAATGTGGCATTTTTTATATCTCAACTTTGGTTGCTGAATTGTGACGTTGAAATAGAAAAATTTCAACTTTCAAATTTTCGCTTCAAAATCCCCCGAAACACCAAATTCCACTTTTTTATGTCTCAATGCATAAGATATTATATATTCAAAGTTAATGATAGCATACTTAATGTATGAGACTTATAAAAATTTGACAAAAGTTAATTTTATATGTGCCTATGCCAAAAAATAGAGGTTTTCAAATGAAGCGAGGCCTTATATGAAATGTAATATTTTCCACTTACAACAATTTTCTGAAGTTTCTAAGTTAAAACAAAACATTTAACATATCATAAATGTTCTTTTCATGTAAATATAAGTTTCAAAAAGCATAACACATGAGTTTTACATGGTATTAAGCAATGTAAAGCTTAAAATAACAAGTTGTCAATTTTGGCCGTTCCCTATATTTCCATATTTAATTGCATATAAATGATATTGGAGATGAAAATATGCTTCTTTTTGCCAAAATTCTTGCTGAGATATGATCAAATTTGAAGCCTGGATGTAACAAGACTGTTGCTTTTAATTGTATATGTAGAAAGTATGGTCTGATGCAAAGTTTTTTCAATTTACTGTTTAAAACCTGCATGGAATTTCAGTCTTAAAATGCCAATATTTTAACCACCAGCCATCCAACAGAAGAAAATAAAGGTATTCTGTGAAACAGACAAGTTTAAACAACCAGTAATAAGTGCTTTTCATATAGATTCAGTGCAATCTGTTTAAAGAAATACAATTTTAAAGTGCATAGAACTTCATATTTCACTTGCTTCGTACGGACCGCTAGACCTAGACTATTAAAACAGCTTATTTTATACTCTTTTTATGCTTTTATCCACTTTTCTTTGTGTTCAGAGTTCACAAATGAGTAAAGCACATGAAATAAATACCACAAACACAAATAGATATCAGAAAAAAATTGTCAGAGAAAAATTAAGGATGCTGATTTTGCAAAAATATTGAAAAAAGTGAAAAAGCTACTTTTTGGGCATATTGGCTGAAAAGTGACTTTTTTTTACAAATTTCTATCAAATAAAAGTGGAAATCATTTCTTCTCCTATAGTTTGACAAATCAATACCAATAGATCATTCAGAGAAGTTGTCAAAATATAAATTCAAAATTTGCTGAAATGCACCTCTTAGGCCCGAGACCACAATTAATTCCTCTATTAGTTCTTTATAACGTTTTGTCTCATAAAAAAAAATTGAACTGTTCTTTTTGGCAGATCTTTTGTGTGTGTAAGGTACAGTACAAGTCCAAAAATATGTCCAAGTTTCAGAAACATTGCATGTTTACAACTTACAAATTTAGCCAATACACATCCATACCCCTATGGACAAGTCAAGAGATGTTCCGAAAACTGTAAATATCACCTTTTTGCACCTGACCTAATCACTCTTTCCATATCAAAATCAGTTAAAATAAAACATCTAAAAACTTATTTCAACTCTCTTCTTTCATTTCCACCTTATAAAAGCTAAGAAATGTTTGAGAAAAGGAAAGAAAAAAATTTAAGAAGAAATACACTTAAATTAAAGGGAACTATATTCGTGAACAACGAAAAGTGGGGTCATTAATTGTGGTCTTGGGCCTATTAGGGGCCAAAAACTTGACCAATTCCAATAAAACTTGGCATGATTTAAGCTTAGTGTATTATGAGTCAGTTTACAAAGTTTCAAAGCCATATGATACATATTATAGAAAATGTGGCATTTTTTATATCTCAACTTTGGTTGCTGAATTGTGACGTTGAAATAGAAAAATTTCAACTTTCAAATTTTCGCTTCAAAAATCCCCCGAAACACCAAATTCCACTTTTTTATGTCTCAATGCATAAGATATTATATATTCAAAGTTAATGATAGCATACTTAATGTATGAGACTTATAAAAATTTGACAAAAGTTAATTTTATATGTGCCTATGCCAAAAAATAGAGGTTTTCAAATGAAGCGAGGCCTTATATGAAATGTAATATTTTCCACTTACAACAATTTTCTGAAGTTTCTAAGTTAAAACAAAACATTTAACATATCATAAATGTTCTTTTCATGTAAATATAAGTTTCAAAAAGCATAACACATGAGTTTTACATGGTATTAAGCAATGTCAAGCTTAAAATAACAAGTTGTCAATTTTGGCCGTTCCCTATATTTCCATATTTAATTGCATATAAATGATATTGGAGATGAAAATATGCTTCTTTTTGCCAAAATTCTTGCTGAGATATGATCAAATTTGAAGCCTGGATGTAACAAGACTGTTGCTTTTAATTGTATATGTAGAAAGTATGGTCTGATGCAAAGTTTTTTCAATTTACTGTTTAAAACCTGCATGGAATTTCAGTCTTAAAATGCCAATATTTTAACCACCAGCCATCCAACAGAAGAAAATAAAGGTATTCTGTGAAACAGACAAGTTTAAACAACCAGTAATAAGTGCTTTTCATATAGATTCAGTGCAATCTGTTTAAAGAAATACAATTTTAAAGTGCATAGAACTTCATATTTCACTTGCTTCGTACGGACCGCTAGACCTAGACTATTAAAACAGCTTATTTTATACTCTTTTTATGCTTTTATCCACTTTTCTTTGTGTTCAGAGTTCACAAATGAGTAAAGCACATGAAATAAATACCACAAACACAAATAGATATCAGAAAAAAATTGTCAGAGAAAAATTAAGGATGCTGATTTTGCAAAAATATTGAAAAAAGTGAAAAAGCTACTTTTTGGGCATATTGGCTGAAAAGTGACTTTTTTTTACAAATTTCTATCAAATAAAAGTGGAAATCATTTCTTCTCCTATAGTTTGACAAATCAATACCAATAGATCATTCAGAGAAGTTGTCAAAATATAAATTCAAAATTTGCTGAAATGCACCTCTTAGGGGCCAAAAACTTGACCAATTCCAATAAAACTTGGCATGATTTAAGCTTAGTGTATTATGAGTCAGTTTACAAAGTTTCAAAGCCATATGATACATATTATAGAAAATGTGGCATTTTTTATATCTCAACTTTGGTTGCTGAATTGTGACGTTGAAATAGAAAAATTTCAACTTTCAAATTTTCGCTTCAAAAATCCCCCGAAACACCAAATTCCACTTTTTTATGTCTCAATGCATAAGATATTATATATTCAAAGTTAATGATAGCATACTTAATGTATGAGACTTATAAAAATTTGACAAAAGTTAATTTTATATGTGCCTATGCCAAAAAATAGAGGTTTTCAAATGAAGCGAGGCCTTATATGAAATGTAATATTTTCCACTTACAACAATTTTCTGAAGTTTCTAAGTTAAAACAAAACATTTAACATATCATAAATGTTCTTTTCATGTAAATATAAGTTTCAAAAAGCATAACACATGAGTTTTACATGGTATTAAGCAATGTCAAGCTTAAAATAACAAGTTGTCAATTTTGGCCGTTCCCTATATTTCCATATTTAATTGCATATAAATGATATTGGAGATGAAAATATGCTTCTTTTTGCCAAAATTCTTGCTGAGATATGATCAAATTTGAAGCCTGGATGTAACAAGACTGTTGCTTTTAATTGTATATGTAGAAAGTATGGTCTGATGCAAAGTTTTTTCAATTTACTGTTTAAAACCTGCATGGAATTTCAGTCTTAAAATGCCAATATTTTAACCACCAGCCATCCAACAGAAGAAAATAAAGGTATTCTGTGAAACAGACAAGTTTAAACAACCAGTAATAAGTGCTTTTCATATAGATTCAGTGCAATCTGTTTAAAGAAATACAATTTTAAAGTGCATAGAACTTCATATTTCACTTGCTTCGTACGGACCGCTAGACCTAGACTATTAAAACAGCTTATTTTATACTCTTTTTATGCTTTTATCCACTTTTCTTTGTGTTCAGAGTTCACAAATGAGTAAAGCACATGAAATAAATACCACAAACACAAATAGATATCAGAAAAAAATTGTCAGAGAAAAATTAAGGATGCTGATTTTGCAAAAATATTGAAAAAAGTGAAAAAGCTACTTTTTGGGCATATTGGCTGAAAAGTGACTTTTTTTTACAAATTTCTATCAAATAAAAGTGGAAATCATTTCTTCTCCTATAGTTTGACAAATCAATACCAATAGATCATTCAGAGAAGTTGTCAAAATATAAATTCAAAATTTGCTGAAATGCACCTCTTAGGCCCGAGACCACAATTAATTCCTCTATTAGTTCTTTATAACGTTTTGTCTCATAAAAAAAAATTGAACTGTTCTTTTTGGCAGATCTTTTGTGTGTGTAAGGTACAGTACAAGTCCAAAAATATGTCCAAGTTTCAGAAACATTGCATGTTTACAACTTACAAATTTAGCCAATACACATCCATACCCCTATGGACAAGTCAAGAGATGTTCCGAAAACTGTAAATATCACCTTTTTGCACCTGACCTAATCACTCTTTCCATATCAAAATCAGTTAAAATAAAACATCTAAAAACTTATTTCAACTCTCTTCTTTCATTTCCACCTTATAAAAGCTAAGAAATGTTTGAGAAAAGGAAAGAAAAAAATTTAAGAAGAAATACACTTAAATTAAAGGGAACTATATTCGTGAACAACGAAAAGTGGGGTCATTAATTGTGGTCTTGGGCCTATTAGGGGCCAAAAACTTGACCAATTCCAATAAAACTTGGCATGATTTAAGCTTAGTGTATTATGAGTCAGTTTACAAAGTTTCAAAGCCATATGATACATATTATAGAAAATGTGGCATTTTTTATATCTCAACTTTGGTTGCTGAATTGTGACGTTGAAATAGAAAAATTTCAACTTTCAAATTTTCGCTTCAAAAATCCCCCGAAACACCAAATTCCACTTTTTTATGTCTCAATGCATAAGATATTATATATTCAAAGTTAATGATAGCATACTTAATGTATGAGACTTATAAAAATTTGACAAAAGTTAATTTTATATGTGCCTATGCCAAAAAATAGAGGTTTTCAAATGAAGCGAGGCCTTATATGAAATGTAATATTTTCCACTTACAACAATTTTCTGAAGTTTCTAAGTTAAAACAAAACATTTAACATATCATAAATGTTCTTTTCATGTAAATATAAGTTTCAAAAAGCATAACACATGAGTTTTACATGGTATTAAGCAATGTCAAGCTTAAAATAACAAGTTGTCAATTTTGGCCGTTCCCTATATTTCCATATTTAATTGCATATAAATGATATTGGAGATGAAAATATGCTTCTTTTTGCCAAAATTCTTGCTGAGATATGATCAAATTTGAAGCCTGGATGTAACAAGACTGTTGCTTTTAATTGTATATGTAGAAAGTATGGTCTGATGCAAAGTTTTTTCAATTTACTGTTTAAAACCTGCATGGAATTTCAGTCTTAAAATGCCAATATTTTAACCACCAGCCATCCAACAGAAGAAAATAAAGGTATTCTGTGAAACAGACAAGTTTAAACAACCAGTAATAAGTGCTTTTCATATAGATTCAGTGCAATCTGTTTAAAGAAATACAATTTTAAAGTGCATAGAACTTCATATTTCACTTGCTTCGTACGGACCGCTAGACCTAGACTATTAAAACAGCTTATTTTATACTCTTTTTATGCTTTTATCCACTTTTCTTTGTGTTCAGAGTTCACAAATGAGTAAAGCACATGAAATAAATACCACAAACACAAATAGATATCAGAAAAAAATTGTCAGAGAAAAATTAAGGATGCTGATTTTGCAAAAATATTGAAAAAAGTGAAAAAGCTACTTTTTGGGCATATTGGCTGAAAAGTGACTTTTTTTTACAAATTTCTATCAAATAAAAGTGGAAATCATTTCTTCTCCTATAGTTTGACAAATCAATACCAATAGATCATTCAGAGAAGTTGTCAAAATATAAATTCAAAATTTGCTGAAATGCACCTCTTAGGCCCGAGACCACAATTAATTCCTCTATTAGTTCTTTATAACGTTTTGTCTCATAAAAAAAAATTGAACTGTTCTTTTTGGCAGATCTTTTGTGTGTGTAAGGTACAGTACAAGTCCAAAAATATGTCCAAGTTTCAGAAACATTGCATGTTTACAACTTACAAATTTAGCCAATACACATCCATACCCCTATGGACAAGTCAAGAGATGTTCCGAAAACTGTAAATATCACCTTTTTGCACCTGACCTAATCACTCTTTCCATATCAAAATCAGTTAAAATAAAACATCTAAAAACTTATTTCAACTCTCTTCTTTCATTTCCACCTTATAAAAGCTAAGAAATGTTTGAGAAAAGGAAAGAAAAAAATTTAAGAAGAAATACACTTAAATTAAAGGGAACTATATTCGTGAACAACGAAAAGTGGGGTCATTAATTGTGGTCTTGGGCCTATTAGGGGCCAAAAACTTGACCAATTCCAATAAAACTTGGCATGATTTAAGCTTAGTGTATTATGAGTCAGTTTACAAAGTTTCAAAGCCATATGATACATATTATAGAAAATGTGGCATTTTTTATATCTCAACTTTGGTTGCTGAATTGTGACGTTGAAATAGAAAAATTTCAACTTTCAAATTTTCGCTTCAAAAATCCCCCGAAACACCAAATTCCACTTTTTTATGTCTCAATGCATAAGATATTATATATTCAAAGTTAATGATAGCATACTTAATGTATGAGACTTATAAAAATTTGACAAAAGTTAATTTTATATGTGCCTATGCCAAAAAATAGAGGTTTTCAAATGAAGCGAGGCCTTATATGAAATGTAATATTTTCCACTTACAACAATTTTCTGAAGTTTCTAAGTTAAAACAAAACATTTAACATATCATAAATGTTCTTTTCATGTAAATATAAGTTTCAAAAAGCATAACACATGAGTTTTACATGGTATTAAGCAATGTCAAGCTTAAAATAACAAGTTGTCAATTTTGGCCGTTCCCTATATTTCCATATTTAATTGCATATAAATGATATTGGAGATGAAAATATGCTTCTTTTTGCCAAAATTCTTGCTGAGATATGATCAAATTTGAAGCCTGGATGTAACAAGACTGTTGCTTTTAATTGTATATGTAGAAAGTATGGTCTGATGCAAAGTTTTTTCAATTTACTGTTTAAAACCTGCATGGAATTTCAGTCTTAAAATGCCAATATTTTAACCACCAGCCATCCAACAGAAGAAAATAAAGGTATTCTGTGAAACAGACAAGTTTAAACAACCAGTAATAAGTGCTTTTCATATAGATTCAGTGCAATCTGTTTAAAGAAATACAATTTTAAAGTGCATAGAACTTCATATTTCACTTGCTTCGTACGGACCGCTAGACCTAGACTATTAAAACAGCTTATTTTATACTCTTTTTATGCTTTTATCCACTTTTCTTTGTGTTCAGAGTTCACAAATGAGTAAAGCACATGAAATAAATACCACAAACACAAATAGATATCAGAAAAAAATTGTCAGAGAAAAATTAAGGATGCTGATTTTGCAAAAATATTGAAAAAAGTGAAAAAGCTACTTTTTGGGCATATTGGCTGAAAAGTGACTTTTTTTTACAAATTTCTATCAAATAAAAGTGGAAATCATTTCTTCTCCTATAGTTTGACAAATCAATACCAATAGATCATTCAGAGAAGTTGTCAAAATATAAATTCAAAATTTGCTGAAATGCACCTCTTAGGCCCGAGACCACAATTAATTCCTCTATTAGTTCTTTATAACGTTTTGTCTCATAAAAAAAAATTGAACTGTTCTTTTTGGCAGATCTTTTGTGTGTGTAAGGTACAGTACAAGTCCAAAAATATGTCCAAGTTTCAGAAACATTGCATGTTTACAACTTACAAATTTAGCCAATACACATCCATACCCCTATGGACAAGTCAAGAGATGTTCCGAAAACTGTAAATATCACCTTTTTGCACCTGACCTAATCACTCTTTCCATATCAAAATCAGTTAAAATAAAACATCTAAAAACTTATTTCAACTCTCTTCTTTCATTTCCACCTTATAAAAGCTAAGAAATGTTTGAGAAAAGGAAAGAAAAAAATTTAAGAAGAAATACACTTAAATTAAAGGGAACTATATTCGTGAACAACGAAAAGTGGGGTCATTAATTGTGGTCTTGGGCCTATTAGGGGCCAAAAACTTGACCAATTCCAATAAAACTTGGCATGATTTAAGCTTAGTGTATTATGAGTCAGTTTACAAAGTTTCAAAGCCATATGATACATATTATAGAAAATGTGGCATTTTTTATATCTCAACTTTGGTTGCTGAATTGTGACGTTGAAATAGAAAAATTTCAACTTTCAAATTTTCGCTTCAAAAATCCCCCGAAACACCAAATTCCACTTTTTTATGTCTCAATGCATAAGATATTATATATTCAAAGTTAATGATAGCATACTTAATGTATGAGACTTATAAAAATTTGACAAAAGTTAATTTTATATGTGCCTATGCCAAAAAATAGAGGTTTTCAAATGAAGCGAGGCCTTATATGAAATGTAATATTTTCCACTTACAACAATTTTCTGAAGTTTCTAAGTTAAAACAAAACATTTAACATATCATAAATGTTCTTTTCATGTAAATATAAGTTTCAAAAAGCATAACACATGAGTTTTACATGGTATTAAGCAATGTCAAGCTTAAAATAACAAGTTGTCAATTTTGGCCGTTCCCTATATTTCCATATTTAATTGCATATAAATGATATTGGAGATGAAAATATGCTTCTTTTTGCCAAAATTCTTGCTGAGATATGATCAAATTTGAAGCCTGGATGTAACAAGACTGTTGCTTTTAATTGTATATGTAGAAAGTATGGTCTGATGCAAAGTTTTTTCAATTTACTGTTTAAAACCTGCATGGAATTTCAGTCTTAAAATGCCAATATTTTAACCACCAGCCATCCAACAGAAGAAAATAAAGGTATTCTGTGAAACAGACAAGTTTAAACAACCAGTAATAAGTGCTTTTCATATAGATTCAGTGCAATCTGTTTAAAGAAATACAATTTTAAAGTGCATAGAACTTCATATTTCACTTGCTTCGTACGGACCGCTAGACCTAGACTATTAAAACAGCTTATTTTATACTCTTTTTATGCTTTTATCCACTTTTCTTTGTGTTCAGAGTTCACAAATGAGTAAAGCACATGAAATAAATACCACAAACACAAATAGATATCAGAAAAAAATTGTCAGAGAAAAATTAAGGATGCTGATTTTGCAAAAATATTGAAAAAAGTGAAAAAGCTACTTTTTGGGCATATTGGCTGAAAAGTGACTTTTTTTTACAAATTTCTATCAAATAAAAGTGGAAATCATTTCTTCTCCTATAGTTTGACAAATCAATACCAATAGATCATTCAGAGAAGTTGTCAAAATATAAATTCAAAATTTGCTGAAATGCACCTCTTAGGGGCCAAAAACTTGACCAATTCCAATAAAACTTGGCATGATTTAAGCTTAGTGTATTATGAGTCAGTTTACAAAGTTTCAAAGCCATATGATACATATTATAGAAAATGTGGCATTTTTTATATCTCAACTTTGGTTGCTGAATTGTGACGTTGAAATAGAAAAATTTCAACTTTCAAATTTTCGCTTCAAAAATCCCCCGAAACACCAAATTCCACTTTTTTATGTCTCAATGCATAAGATATTATATATTCAAAGTTAATGATAGCATACTTAATGTATGAGACTTATAAAAATTTGACAAAAGTTAATTTTATATGTGCCTATGCCAAAAAATAGAGGTTTTCAAATGAAGCGAGGCCTTATATGAAATGTAATATTTTCCACTTACAACAATTTTCTGAAGTTTCTAAGTTAAAACAAAACATTTAACATATCATAAATGTTCTTTTCATGTAAATATAAGTTTCAAAAAGCATAACACATGAGTTTTACATGGTATTAAGCAATGTCAAGCTTAAAATAACAAGTTGTCAATTTTGGCCGTTCCCTATATTTCCATATTTAATTGCATATAAATGATATTGGAGATGAAAATATGCTTCTTTTTGCCAAAATTCTTGCTGAGATATGATCAAATTTGAAGCCTGGATGTAACAAGACTGTTGCTTTTAATTGTATATGTAGAAAGTATGGTCTGATGCAAAGTTTTTTCAATTTACTGTTTAAAACCTGCATGGAATTTCAGTCTTAAAATGCCAATATTTTAACCACCAGCCATCCAACAGAAGAAAATAAAGGTATTCTGTGAAACAGACAAGTTTAAACAACCAGTAATAAGTGCTTTTCATATAGATTCAGTGCAATCTGTTTAAAGAAATACAATTTTAAAGTGCATAGAACTTCATATTTCACTTGCTTCGTACGGACCGCTAGACCTAGACTATTAAAACAGCTTATTTTATACTCTTTTTATGCTTTTATCCACTTTTCTTTGTGTTCAGAGTTCACAAATGAGTAAAGCACATGAAATAAATACCACAAACACAAATAGATATCAGAAAAAAATTGTCAGAGAAAAATTAAGGATGCTGATTTTGCAAAAATATTGAAAAAAGTGAAAAAGCTACTTTTTGGGCATATTGGCTGAAAAGTGACTTTTTTTTACAAATTTCTATCAAATAAAAGTGGAAATCATTTCTTCTCCTATAGTTTGACAAATCAATACCAATAGATCATTCAGAGAAGTTGTCAAAATATAAATTCAAAATTTGCTGAAATGCACCTCTTAGGCCCGAGACCACAATTAATTCCTCTATTAGTTCTTTATAACGTTTTGTCTCATAAAAAAAAATTGAACTGTTCTTTTTGGCAGATCTTTTGTGTGTGTAAGGTACAGTACAAGTCCAAAAATATGTCCAAGTTTCAGAAACATTGCATGTTTACAACTTACAAATTTAGCCAATACACATCCATACCCCTATGGACAAGTCAAGAGATGTTCCGAAAACTGTAAATATCACCTTTTTGCACCTGACCTAATCACTCTTTCCATATCAAAATCAGTTAAAATAAAACATCTAAAAACTTATTTCAACTCTCTTCTTTCATTTCCACCTTATAAAAGCTAAGAAATGTTTGAGAAAAGGAAAGAAAAAAATTTAAGAAGAAATACACTTAAATTAAAGGGAACTATATTCGTGAACAACGAAAAGTGGGGTCATTAATTGTGGTCTTGGGCCTATTAGGGGCCAAAAACTTGACCAATTCCAATAAAACTTGGCATGATTTAAGCTTAGTGTATTATGAGTCAGTTTACAAAGTTTCAAAGCCATATGATACATATTATAGAAAATGTGGCATTTTTTATATCTCAACTTTGGTTGCTGAATTGTGACGTTGAAATAGAAAAATTTCAACTTTCAAATTTTCGCTTCAAAAATCCCCCGAAACACCAAATTCCACTTTTTTATGTCTCAATGCATAAGATATTATATATTCAAAGTTAATGATAGCATACTTAATGTATGAGACTTATAAAAATTTGACAAAAGTTAATTTTATATGTGCCTATGCCAAAAAATAGAGGTTTTCAAATGAAGCGAGGCCTTATATGAAATGTAATATTTTCCACTTACAACAATTTTCTGAAGTTTCTAAGTTAAAACAAAACATTTAACATATCATAAATGTTCTTTTCATGTAAATATAAGTTTCAAAAAGCATAACACATGAGTTTTACATGGTATTAAGCAATGTCAAGCTTAAAATAACAAGTTGTCAATTTTGGCCGTTCCCTATATTTCCATATTTAATTGCATATAAATGATATTGGAGATGAAAATATGCTTCTTTTTGCCAAAATTCTTGCTGAGATATGATCAAATTTGAAGCCTGGATGTAACAAGACTGTTGCTTTTAATTGTATATGTAGAAAGTATGGTCTGATGCAAAGTTTTTTCAATTTACTGTTTAAAACCTGCATGGAATTTCAGTCTTAAAATGCCAATATTTTAACCACCAGCCATCCAACAGAAGAAAATAAAGGTATTCTGTGAAACAGACAAGTTTAAACAACCAGTAATAAGTGCTTTTCATATAGATTCAGTGCAATCTGTTTAAAGAAATACAATTTTAAAGTGCATAGAACTTCATATTTCACTTGCTTCGTACGGACCGCTAGACCTAGACTATTAAAACAGCTTATTTTATACTCTTTTTATGCTTTTATCCACTTTTCTTTGTGTTCAGAGTTCACAAATGAGTAAAGCACATGAAATAAATACCACAAACACAAATAGATATCAGAAAAAAATTGTCAGAGAAAAATTAAGGATGCTGATTTTGCAAAAATATTGAAAAAAGTGAAAAAGCTACTTTTTGGGCATATTGGCTGAAAAGTGACTTTTTTTTACAAATTTCTATCAAATAAAAGTGGAAATCATTTCTTCTCCTATAGTTTGACAAATCAATACCAATAGATCATTCAGAGAAGTTGTCAAAATATAAATTCAAAATTTGCTGAAATGCACCTCTTAGGCCCGAGACCACAATTAATTCCTCTATTAGTTCTTTATAACGTTTTGTCTCATAAAAAAAAATTGAACTGTTCTTTTTGGCAGATCTTTTGTGTGTGTAAGGTACAGTACAAGTCCAAAAATATGTCCAAGTTTCAGAAACATTGCATGTTTACAACTTACAAATTTAGCCAATACACATCCATACCCCTATGGACAAGTCAAGAGATGTTCCGAAAACTGTAAATATCACCTTTTTGCACCTGACCTAATCACTCTTTCCATATCAAAATCAGTTAAAATAAAACATCTAAAAACTTATTTCAACTCTCTTCTTTCATTTCCACCTTATAAAAGCTAAGAAATGTTTGAGAAAAGGAAAGAAAAAAATTTAAGAAGAAATACACTTAAATTAAAGGGAACTATATTCGTGAACAACGAAAAGTGGGGTCATTAATTGTGGTCTTGGGCCTATTAGGGGCCAAAAACTTGACCAATTCCAATAAAACTTGGCATGATTTAAGCTTAGTGTATTATGAGTCAGTTTACAAAGTTTCAAAGCCATATGATACATATTATAGAAAATGTGGCATTTTTTATATCTCAACTTTGGTTGCTGAATTGTGACGTTGAAATAGAAAAATTTCAACTTTCAAATTTTCGCTTCAAAAATCCCCCGAAACACCAAATTCCACTTTTTTATGTCTCAATGCATAAGATATTATATATTCAAAGTTAATGATAGCATACTTAATGTATGAGACTTATAAAAATTTGACAAAAGTTAATTTTATATGTGCCTATGCCAAAAAATAGAGGTTTTCAAATGAAGCGAGGCCTTATATGAAATGTAATATTTTCCACTTACAACAATTTTCTGAAGTTTCTAAGTTAAAACAAAACATTTAACATATCATAAATGTTCTTTTCATGTAAATATAAGTTTCAAAAAGCATAACACATGAGTTTTACATGGTATTAAGCAATGTCAAGCTTAAAATAACAAGTTGTCAATTTTGGCCGTTCCCTATATTTCCATATTTAATTGCATATAAATGATATTGGAGATGAAAATATGCTTCTTTTTGCCAAAATTCTTGCTGAGATATGATCAAATTTGAAGCCTGGATGTAACAAGACTGTTGCTTTTAATTGTATATGTAGAAAGTATGGTCTGATGCAAAGTTTTTTCAATTTACTGTTTAAAACCTGCATGGAATTTCAGTCTTAAAATGCCAATATTTTAACCACCAGCCATCCAACAGAAGAAAATAAAGGTATTCTGTGAAACAGACAAGTTTAAACAACCAGTAATAAGTGCTTTTCATATAGATTCAGTGCAATCTGTTTAAAGAAATACAATTTTAAAGTGCATAGAACTTCATATTTCACTTGCTTCGTACGGACCGCTAGACCTAGACTATTAAAACAGCTTATTTTATACTCTTTTTATGCTTTTATCCACTTTTCTTTGTGTTCAGAGTTCACAAATGAGTAAAGCACATGAAATAAATACCACAAACACAAATAGATATCAGAAAAAAATTGTCAGAGAAAAATTAAGGATGCTGATTTTGCAAAAATATTGAAAAAAGTGAAAAAGCTACTTTTTGGGCATATTGGCTGAAAAGTGACTTTTTTTTACAAATTTCTATCAAATAAAAGTGGAAATCATTTCTTCTCCTATAGTTTGACAAATCAATACCAATAGATCATTCAGAGAAGTTGTCAAAATATAAATTCAAAATTTGCTGAAATGCACCTCTTAGGGGCCAAAAACTTGACCAATTCCAATAAAACTTGGCATGATTTAAGCTTAGTGTATTATGAGTCAGTTTACAAAGTTTCAAAGCCATATGATACATATTATAGAAAATGTGGCATTTTTTATATCTCAACTTTGGTTGCTGAATTGTGACGTTGAAATAGAAAAATTTCAACTTTCAAATTTTCGCTTCAAAAATCCCCCGAAACACCAAATTCCACTTTTTTATGTCTCAATGCATAAGATATTATATATTCAAAGTTAATGATAGCATACTTAATGTATGAGACTTATAAAAATTTGACAAAAGTTAATTTTATATGTGCCTATGCCAAAAAATAGAGGTTTTCAAATGAAGCGAGGCCTTATATGAAATGTAATATTTTCCACTTACAACAATTTTCTGAAGTTTCTAAGTTAAAACAAAACATTTAACATATCATAAATGTTCTTTTCATGTAAATATAAGTTTCAAAAAGCATAACACATGAGTTTTACATGGTATTAAGCAATGTCAAGCTTAAAATAACAAGTTGTCAATTTTGGCCGTTCCCTATATTTCCATATTTAATTGCATATAAATGATATTGGAGATGAAAATATGCTTCTTTTTGCCAAAATTCTTGCTGAGATATGATCAAATTTGAAGCCTGGATGTAACAAGACTGTTGCTTTTAATTGTATATGTAGAAAGTATGGTCTGATGCAAAGTTTTTTCAATTTACTGTTTAAAACCTGCATGGAATTTCAGTCTTAAAATGCCAATATTTTAACCACCAGCCATCCAACAGAAGAAAATAAAGGTATTCTGTGAAACAGACAAGTTTAAACAACCAGTAATAAGTGCTTTTCATATAGATTCAGTGCAATCTGTTTAAAGAAATACAATTTTAAAGTGCATAGAACTTCATATTTCACTTGCTTCGTACGGACCGCTAGACCTAGACTATTAAAACAGCTTATTTTATACTCTTTTTATGCTTTTATCCACTTTTCTTTGTGTTCAGAGTTCACAAATGAGTAAAGCACATGAAATAAATACCACAAACACAAATAGATATCAGAAAAAAATTGTCAGAGAAAAATTAAGGATGCTGATTTTGCAAAAATATTGAAAAAAGTGAAAAAGCTACTTTTTGGGCATATTGGCTGAAAAGTGACTTTTTTTTACAAATTTCTATCAAATAAAAGTGGAAATCATTTCTTCTCCTATAGTTTGACAAATCAATACCAATAGATCATTCAGAGAAGTTGTCAAAATATAAATTCAAAATTTGCTGAAATGCACCTCTTAGGCCCGAGACCACAATTAATTCCTCTATTAGTTCTTTATAACGTTTTGTCTCATAAAAAAAAATTGAACTGTTCTTTTTGGCAGATCTTTTGTGTGTGTAAGGTACAGTACAAGTCCAAAAATATGTCCAAGTTTCAGAAACATTGCATGTTTACAACTTACAAATTTAGCCAATACACATCCATACCCCTATGGACAAGTCAAGAGATGTTCCGAAAACTGTAAATATCACCTTTTTGCACCTGACCTAATCACTCTTTCCATATCAAAATCAGTTAAAATAAAACATCTAAAAACTTATTTCAACTCTCTTCTTTCATTTCCACCTTATAAAAGCTAAGAAATGTTTGAGAAAAGGAAAGAAAAAAATTTAAGAAGAAATACACTTAAATTAAAGGGAACTATATTCGTGAACAACGAAAAGCGGGGTCATTAATTGTGGTCTTGGGCCTATTAGGGGCCAAAAACTTGACCAATTCCAATAAAACTTGGCATGATTTAAGCTTAGTGTATTATGAGTCAGTTTACAAAGTTTCAAAGCCATATGATACATATTATAGAAAATGTGGCATTTTTTATATCTCAACTTTGGTTGCTGAATTGTGACGTTGAAATAGAAAAATTTCAACTTTCAAATTTTCGCTTCAAAAATCCCCCGAAACACCAAATTCCACTTTTTTATGTCTCAATGCATAAGATATTATATATTCAAAGTTAATGATAGCATACTTAATGTATGAGACTTATAAAAATTTGACAAAAGTTAATTTTATATGTGCCTATGCCAAAAAATAGAGGTTTTCAAATGAAGCGAGGCCTTATATGAAATGTAATATTTTCCACTTACAACAATTTTCTGAAGTTTCTAAGTTAAAACAAAACATTTAACATATCATAAATGTTCTTTTCATGTAAATATAAGTTTCAAAAAGCATAACACATGAGTTTTACATGGTATTAAGCAATGTCAAGCTTAAAATAACAAGTTGTCAATTTTGGCCGTTCCCTATATTTCCATATTTAATTGCATATAAATGATATTGGAGATGAAAATATGCTTCTTTTTGCCAAAATTCTTGCTGAGATATGATCAAATTTGAAGCCTGGATGTAACAAGACTGTTGCTTTTAATTGTATATGTAGAAAGTATGGTCTGATGCAAAGTTTTTTCAATTTACTGTTTAAAACCTGCATGGAATTTCAGTCTTAAAATGCCAATATTTTAACCACCAGCCATCCAACAGAAGAAAATAAAGGTATTCTGTGAAACAGACAAGTTTAAACAACCAGTAATAAGTGCTTTTCATATAGATTCAGTGCAATCTGTTTAAAGAAATACAATTTTAAAGTGCATAGAACTTCATATTTCACTTGCTTCGTACGGACCGCTAGACCTAGACTATTAAAACAGCTTATTTTATACTCTTTTTATGCTTTTATCCACTTTTCTTTGTGTTCAGAGTTCACAAATGAGTAAAGCACATGAAATAAATACCACAAACACAAATAGATATCAGAAAAAAATTGTCAGAGAAAAATTAAGGATGCTGATTTTGCAAAAATATTGAAAAAAGTGAAAAAGCTACTTTTTGGGCATATTGGCTGAAAAGTGACTTTTTTTTACAAATTTCTATCAAATAAAAGTGGAAATCATTTCTTCTCCTATAGTTTGACAAATCAATACCAATAGATCATTCAGAGAAGTTGTCAAAATATAAATTCAAAATTTGCTGAAATGCACCTCTTAGGCCCGAGACCACAATTAATTCCTCTATTAGTTCTTTATAACGTTTTGTCTCATAAAAAAAAATTGAACTGTTCTTTTTGGCAGATCTTTTGTGTGTGTAAGGTACAGTACAAGTCCAAAAATATGTCCAAGTTTCAGAAACATTGCATGTTTACAACTTACAAATTTAGCCAATACACATCCATACCCCTATGGACAAGTCAAGAGATGTTCCGAAAACTGTAAATATCACCTTTTTGCACCTGACCTAATCACTCTTTCCATATCAAAATCAGTTAAAATAAAACATCTAAAAACTTATTTCAACTCTCTTCTTTCATTTCCACCTTATAAAAGCTAAGAAATGTTTGAGAAAAGGAAAGAAAAAAATTTAAGAAGAAATACACTTAAATTAAAGGGAACTATATTCGTGAACAACGAAAAGCGGGGTCATTAATTGTGGTCTTGGGCCTATTAGGGGCCAAAAACTTGACCAATTCCAATAAAACTTGGCATGATTTAAGCTTAGTGTATTATGAGTCAGTTTACAAAGTTTCAAAGCCATATGATACATATTATAGAAAATGTGGCATTTTTTATATCTCAACTTTGGTTGCTGAATTGTGACGTTGAAATAGAAAAATTTCAACTTTCAAATTTTCGCTTCAAAAATCCCCCGAAACACCAAATTCCACTTTTTTATGTCTCAATGCATAAGATATTATATATTCAAAGTTAATGATAGCATACTTAATGTATGAGACTTATAAAAATTTGACAAAAGTTAATTTTATATGTGCCTATGCCAAAAAATAGAGGTTTTCAAATGAAGCGAGGCCTTATATGAAATGTAATATTTTCCACTTACAACAATTTTCTGAAGTTTCTAAGTTAAAACAAAACATTTAACATATCATAAATGTTCTTTTCATGTAAATATAAGTTTCAAAAAGCATAACACATGAGTTTTACATGGTATTAAGCAATGTCAAGCTTAAAATAACAAGTTGTCAATTTTGGCCGTTCCCTATATTTCCATATTTAATTGCATATAAATGATATTGGAGATGAAAATATGCTTCTTTTTGCCAAAATTCTTGCTGAGATATGATCAAATTTGAAGCCTGGATGTAACAAGACTGTTGCTTTTAATTGTATATGTAGAAAGTATGGTCTGATGCAAAGTTTTTTCAATTTACTGTTTAAAACCTGCATGGAATTTCAGTCTTAAAATGCCAATATTTTAACCACCAGCCATCCAACAGAAGAAAATAAAGGTATTCTGTGAAACAGACAAGTTTAAACAACCAGTAATAAGTGCTTTTCATATAGATTCAGTGCAATCTGTTTAAAGAAATACAATTTTAAAGTGCATAGAACTTCATATTTCACTTGCTTCGTACGGACCGCTAGACCTAGACTATTAAAACAGCTTATTTTATACTCTTTTTATGCTTTTATCCACTTTTCTTTGTGTTCAGAGTTCACAAATGAGTAAAGCACATGAAATAAATACCACAAACACAAATAGATATCAGAAAAAAATTGTCAGAGAAAAATTAAGGATGCTGATTTTGCAAAAATATTGAAAAAAGTGAAAAAGCTACTTTTTGGGCATATTGGCTGAAAAGTGACTTTTTTTTACAAATTTCTATCAAATAAAAGTGGAAATCATTTCTTCTCCTATAGTTTGACAAATCAATACCAATAGATCATTCAGAGAAGTTGTCAAAATATAAATTCAAAATTTGCTGAAATGCACCTCTTAGGCCCGAGACCACAATTAATTCCTCTATTAGTTCTTTATAACGTTTTGTCTCATAAAAAAAAATTGAACTGTTCTTTTTGGCAGATCTTTTGTGTGTGTAAGGTACAGTACAAGTCCAAAAATATGTCCAAGTTTCAGAAACATTGCATGTTTACAACTTACAAATTTAGCCAATACACATCCATACCCCTATGGACAAGTCAAGAGATGTTCCGAAAACTGTAAATATCACCTTTTTGCACCTGACCTAATCACTCTTTCCATATCAAAATCAGTTAAAATAAAACATCTAAAAACTTATTTCAACTCTCTTCTTTCATTTCCACCTTATAAAAGCTAAGAAATGTTTGAGAAAAGGAAAGAAAAAAATTTAAGAAGAAATACACTTAAATTAAAGGGAACTATATTCGTGAACAACGAAAAGCGGGGTCATTAATTGTGGTCTTGGGCCTATTAGGGGCCAAAAACTTGACCAATTCCAATAAAACTTGGCATGATTTAAGCTTAGTGTATTATGAGTCAGTTTACAAAGTTTCAAAGCCATATGATACATATTATAGAAAATGTGGCATTTTTTATATCTCAACTTTGGTTGCTGAATTGTGACGTTGAAATAGAAAAATTTCAACTTTCAAATTTTCGCTTCAAAAATCCCCCGAAACACCAAATTCCACTTTTTTATGTCTCAATGCATAAGATATTATATATTCAAAGTTAATGATAGCATACTTAATGTATGAGACTTATAAAAATTTGACAAAAGTTAATTTTATATGTGCCTATGCCAAAAAATAGAGGTTTTCAAATGAAGCGAGGCCTTATATGAAATGTAATATTTTCCACTTACAACAATTTTCTGAAGTTTCTAAGTTAAAACAAAACATTTAACATATCATAAATGTTCTTTTCATGTAAATATAAGTTTCAAAAAGCATAACACATGAGTTTTACATGGTATTAAGCAATGTCAAGCTTAAAATAACAAGTTGTCAATTTTGGCCGTTCCCTATATTTCCATATTTAATTGCATATAAATGATATTGGAGATGAAAATATGCTTCTTTTTGCCAAAATTCTTGCTGAGATATGATCAAATTTGAAGCCTGGATGTAACAAGACTGTTGCTTTTAATTGTATATGTAGAAAGTATGGTCTGATGCAAAGTTTTTTCAATTTACTGTTTAAAACCTGCATGGAATTTCAGTCTTAAAATGCCAATATTTTAACCACCAGCCATCCAACAGAAGAAAATAAAGGTATTCTGTGAAACAGACAAGTTTAAACAACCAGTAATAAGTGCTTTTCATATAGATTCAGTGCAATCTGTTTAAAGAAATACAATTTTAAAGTGCATAGAACTTCATATTTCACTTGCTTCGTACGGACCGCTAGACCTAGACTATTAAAACAGCTTATTTTATACTCTTTTTATGCTTTTATCCACTTTTCTTTGTGTTCAGAGTTCACAAATGAGTAAAGCACATGAAATAAATACCACAAACACAAATAGATATCAGAAAAAAATTGTCAGAGAAAAATTAAGGATGCTGATTTTGCAAAAATATTGAAAAAAGTGAAAAAGCTACTTTTTGGGCATATTGGCTGAAAAGTGACTTTTTTTTACAAATTTCTATCAAATAAAAGTGGAAATCATTTCTTCTCCTATAGTTTGACAAATCAATACCAATAGATCATTCAGAGAAGTTGTCAAAATATAAATTCAAAATTTGCTGAAATGCACCTCTTAGGCCCGAGACCACAATTAATTCCTCTATTAGTTCTTTATAACGTTTTGTCTCATAAAAAAAAATTGAACTGTTCTTTTTGGCAGATCTTTTGTGTGTGTAAGGTACAGTACAAGTCCAAAAATATGTCCAAGTTTCAGAAACATTGCATGTTTACAACTTACAAATTTAGCCAATACACATCCATACCCCTATGGACAAGTCAAGAGATGTTCCGAAAACTGTAAATATCACCTTTTTGCACCTGACCTAATCACTCTTTCCATATCAAAATCAGTTAAAATAAAACATCTAAAAACTTATTTCAACTCTCTTCTTTCATTTCCACCTTATAAAAGCTAAGAAATGTTTGAGAAAAGGAAAGAAAAAAATTTAAGAAGAAATACACTTAAATTAAAGGGAACTATATTCGTGAACAACGAAAAGCGGGGTCATTAATTGTGGTCTTGGGCCTATTAGGGGCCAAAAACTTGACCAATTCCAATAAAACTTGGCATGATTTAAGCTTAGTGTATTATGAGTCAGTTTACAAAGTTTCAAAGCCATATGATACATATTATAGAAAATGTGGCATTTTTTATATCTCAACTTTGGTTGCTGAATTGTGACGTTGAAATAGAAAAATTTCAACTTTCAAATTTTCGCTTCAAAAATCCCCCGAAACACCAAATTCCACTTTTTTATGTCTCAATGCATAAGATATTATATATTCAAAGTTAATGATAGCATACTTAATGTATGAGACTTATAAAAATTTGACAAAAGTTAATTTTATATGTGCCTATGCCAAAAAATAGAGGTTTTCAAATGAAGCGAGGCCTTATATGAAATGTAATATTTTCCACTTACAACAATTTTCTGAAGTTTCTAAGTTAAAACAAAACATTTAACATATCATAAATGTTCTTTTCATGTAAATATAAGTTTCAAAAAGCATAACACATGAGTTTTACATGGTATTAAGCAATGTCAAGCTTAAAATAACAAGTTGTCAATTTTGGCCGTTCCCTATATTTCCATATTTAATTGCATATAAATGATATTGGAGATGAAAATATGCTTCTTTTTGCCAAAATTCTTGCTGAGATATGATCAAATTTGAAGCCTGGATGTAACAAGACTGTTGCTTTTAATTGTATATGTAGAAAGTATGGTCTGATGCAAAGTTTTTTCAATTTACTGTTTAAAACCTGCATGGAATTTCAGTCTTAAAATGCCAATATTTTAACCACCAGCCATCCAACAGAAGAAAATAAAGGTATTCTGTGAAACAGACAAGTTTAAACAACCAGTAATAAGTGCTTTTCATATAGATTCAGTGCAATCTGTTTAAAGAAATACAATTTTAAAGTGCATAGAACTTCATATTTCACTTGCTTCGTACGGACCGCTAGACCTAGACTATTAAAACAGCTTATTTTATACTCTTTTTATGCTTTTATCCACTTTTCTTTGTGTTCAGAGTTCACAAATGAGTAAAGCACATGAAATAAATACCACAAACACAAATAGATATCAGAAAAAAATTGTCAGAGAAAAATTAAGGATGCTGATTTTGCAAAAATATTGAAAAAAGTGAAAAAGCTACTTTTTGGGCATATTGGCTGAAAAGTGACTTTTTTTTACAAATTTCTATCAAATAAAAGTGGAAATCATTTCTTCTCCTATAGTTTGACAAATCAATACCAATAGATCATTCAGAGAAGTTGTCAAAATATAAATTCAAAATTTGCTGAAATGCACCTCTTAGGCCCGAGACCACAATTAATTCCTCTATTAGTTCTTTATAACGTTTTGTCTCATAAAAAAAAATTGAACTGTTCTTTTTGGCAGATCTTTTGTGTGTGTAAGGTACAGTACAAGTCCAAAAATATGTCCAAGTTTCAGAAACATTGCATGTTTACAACTTACAAATTTAGCCAATACACATCCATACCCCTATGGACAAGTCAAGAGATGTTCCGAAAACTGTAAATATCACCTTTTTGCACCTGACCTAATCACTCTTTCCATATCAAAATCAGTTAAAATAAAACATCTAAAAACTTATTTCAACTCTCTTCTTTCATTTCCACCTTATAAAAGCTAAGAAATGTTTGAGAAAAGGAAAGAAAAAAATTTAAGAAGAAATACACTTAAATTAAAGGGAACTATATTCGTGAACAACGAAAAGCGGGGTCATTAATTGTGGTCTTGGGCCTATTAGGGGCCAAAAACTTGACCAATTCCAATAAAACTTGGCATGATTTAAGCTTAGTGTATTATGAGTCAGTTTACAAAGTTTCAAAGCCATATGATACATATTATAGAAAATGTGGCATTTTTTATATCTCAACTTTGGTTGCTGAATTGTGACGTTGAAATAGAAAAATTTCAACTTTCAAATTTTCGCTTCAAAAATCCCCCGAAACACCAAATTCCACTTTTTTATGTCTCAATGCATAAGATATTATATATTCAAAGTTAATGATAGCATACTTAATGTATGAGACTTATAAAAATTTGACAAAAGTTAATTTTATATGTGCCTATGCCAAAAAATAGAGGTTTTCAAATGAAGCGAGGCCTTATATGAAATGTAATATTTTCCACTTACAACAATTTTCTGAAGTTTCTAAGTTAAAACAAAACATTTAACATATCATAAATGTTCTTTTCATGTAAATATAAGTTTCAAAAAGCATAACACATGAGTTTTACATGGTATTAAGCAATGTCAAGCTTAAAATAACAAGTTGTCAATTTTGGCCGTTCCCTATATTTCCATATTTAATTGCATATAAATGATATTGGAGATGAAAATATGCTTCTTTTTGCCAAAATTCTTGCTGAGATATGATCAAATTTGAAGCCTGGATGTAACAAGACTGTTGCTTTTAATTGTATATGTAGAAAGTATGGTCTGATGCAAAGTTTTTTCAATTTACTGTTTAAAACCTGCATGGAATTTCAGTCTTAAAATGCCAATATTTTAACCACCAGCCATCCAACAGAAGAAAATAAAGGTATTCTGTGAAACAGACAAGTTTAAACAACCAGTAATAAGTGCTTTTCATATAGATTCAGTGCAATCTGTTTAAAGAAATACAATTTTAAAGTGCATAGAACTTCATATTTCACTTGCTTCGTACGGACCGCTAGACCTAGACTATTAAAACAGCTTATTTTATACTCTTTTTATGCTTTTATCCACTTTTCTTTGTGTTCAGAGTTCACAAATGAGTAAAGCACATGAAATAAATACCACAAACACAAATAGATATCAGAAAAAAATTGTCAGAGAAAAATTAAGGATGCTGATTTTGCAAAAATATTGAAAAAAGTGAAAAAGCTACTTTTTGGGCATATTGGCTGAAAAGTGACTTTTTTTTACAAATTTCTATCAAATAAAAGTGGAAATCATTTCTTCTCCTATAGTTTGACAAATCAATACCAATAGATCATTCAGAGAAGTTGTCAAAATATAAATTCAAAATTTGCTGAAATGCACCTCTTAGGCCCGAGACCACAATTAATTCCTCTATTAGTTCTTTATAACGTTTTGTCTCATAAAAAAAAATTGAACTGTTCTTTTTGGCAGATCTTTTGTGTGTGTAAGGTACAGTACAAGTCCAAAAATATGTCCAAGTTTCAGAAACATTGCATGTTTACAACTTACAAATTTAGCCAATACACATCCATACCCCTATGGACAAGTCAAGAGATGTTCCGAAAACTGTAAATATCACCTTTTTGCACCTGACCTAATCACTCTTTCCATATCAAAATCAGTTAAAATAAAACATCTAAAAACTTATTTCAACTCTCTTCTTTCATTTCCACCTTATAAAAGCTAAGAAATGTTTGAGAAAAGGAAAGAAAAAAATTTAAGAAGAAATACACTTAAATTAAAGGGAACTATATTCGTGAACAACGAAAAGCGGGGTCATTAATTGTGGTCTTGGGCCTATTAGGGGCCAAAAACTTGACCAATTCCAATAAAACTTGGCATGATTTAAGCTTAGTGTATTATGAGTCAGTTTACAAAGTTTCAAAGCCATATGATACATATTATAGAAAATGTGGCATTTTTTATATCTCAACTTTGGTTGCTGAATTGTGACGTTGAAATAGAAAAATTTCAACTTTCAAATTTTCGCTTCAAAAATCCCCCGAAACACCAAATTCCACTTTTTTATGTCTCAATGCATAAGATATTATATATTCAAAGTTAATGATAGCATACTTAATGTATGAGACTTATAAAAATTTGACAAAAGTTAATTTTATATGTGCCTATGCCAAAAAATAGAGGTTTTCAAATGAAGCGAGGCCTTATATGAAATGTAATATTTTCCACTTACAACAATTTTCTGAAGTTTCTAAGTTAAAACAAAACATTTAACATATCATAAATGTTCTTTTCATGTAAATATAAGTTTCAAAAAGCATAACACATGAGTTTTACATGGTATTAAGCAATGTCAAGCTTAAAATAACAAGTTGTCAATTTTGGCCGTTCCCTATATTTCCATATTTAATTGCATATAAATGATATTGGAGATGAAAATATGCTTCTTTTTGCCAAAATTCTTGCTGAGATATGATCAAATTTGAAGCCTGGATGTAACAAGACTGTTGCTTTTAATTGTATATGTAGAAAGTATGGTCTGATGCAAAGTTTTTTCAATTTACTGTTTAAAACCTGCATGGAATTTCAGTCTTAAAATGCCAATATTTTAACCACCAGCCATCCAACAGAAGAAAATAAAGGTATTCTGTGAAACAGACAAGTTTAAACAACCAGTAATAAGTGCTTTTCATATAGATTCAGTGCAATCTGTTTAAAGAAATACAATTTTAAAGTGCATAGAACTTCATATTTCACTTGCTTCGTACGGACCGCTAGACCTAGACTATTAAAACAGCTTATTTTATACTCTTTTTATGCTTTTATCCACTTTTCTTTGTGTTCAGAGTTCACAAATGAGTAAAGCACATGAAATAAATACCACAAACACAAATAGATATCAGAAAAAAATTGTCAGAGAAAAATTAAGGATGCTGATTTTGCAAAAATATTGAAAAAAGTGAAAAAGCTACTTTTTGGGCATATTGGCTGAAAAGTGACTTTTTTTTACAAATTTCTATCAAATAAAAGTGGAAATCATTTCTTCTCCTATAGTTTGACAAATCAATACCAATAGATCATTCAGAGAAGTTGTCAAAATATAAATTCAAAATTTGCTGAAATGCACCTCTTAGGCCCGAGACCACAATTAATTCCTCTATTAGTTCTTTATAACGTTTTGTCTCATAAAAAAAAATTGAACTGTTCTTTTTGGCAGATCTTTTGTGTGTGTAAGGTACAGTACAAGTCCAAAAATATGTCCAAGTTTCAGAAACATTGCATGTTTACAACTTACAAATTTAGCCAATACACATCCATACCCCTATGGACAAGTCAAGAGATGTTCCGAAAACTGTAAATATCACCTTTTTGCACCTGACCTAATCACTCTTTCCATATCAAAATCAGTTAAAATAAAACATCTAAAAACTTATTTCAACTCTCTTCTTTCATTTCCACCTTATAAAAGCTAAGAAATGTTTGAGAAAAGGAAAGAAAAAAATTTAAGAAGAAATACACTTAAATTAAAGGGAACTATATTCGTGAACAACGAAAAGCGGGGTCATTAATTGTGGTCTTGGGCCTATTAGGGGCCAAAAACTTGACCAATTCCAATAAAACTTGGCATGATTTAAGCTTAGTGTATTATGAGTCAGTTTACAAAGTTTCAAAGCCATATGATACATATTATAGAAAATGTGGCATTTTTTATATCTCAACTTTGGTTGCTGAATTGTGACGTTGAAATAGAAAAATTTCAACTTTCAAATTTTCGCTTCAAAAATCCCCCGAAACACCAAATTCCACTTTTTTATGTCTCAATGCATAAGATATTATATATTCAAAGTTAATGATAGCATACTTAATGTATGAGACTTATAAAAATTTGACAAAAGTTAATTTTATATGTGCCTATGCCAAAAAATAGAGGTTTTCAAATGAAGCGAGGCCTTATATGAAATGTAATATTTTCCACTTACAACAATTTTCTGAAGTTTCTAAGTTAAAACAAAACATTTAACATATCATAAATGTTCTTTTCATGTAAATATAAGTTTCAAAAAGCATAACACATGAGTTTTACATGGTATTAAGCAATGTCAAGCTTAAAATAACAAGTTGTCAATTTTGGCCGTTCCCTATATTTCCATATTTAATTGCATATAAATGATATTGGAGATGAAAATATGCTTCTTTTTGCCAAAATTCTTGCTGAGATATGATCAAATTTGAAGCCTGGATGTAACAAGACTGTTGCTTTTAATTGTATATGTAGAAAGTATGGTCTGATGCAAAGTTTTTTCAATTTACTGTTTAAAACCTGCATGGAATTTCAGTCTTAAAATGCCAATATTTTAACCACCAGCCATCCAACAGAAGAAAATAAAGGTATTCTGTGAAACAGACAAGTTTAAACAACCAGTAATAAGTGCTTTTCATATAGATTCAGTGCAATCTGTTTAAAGAAATACAATTTTAAAGTGCATAGAACTTCATATTTCACTTGCTTCGTACGGACCGCTAGACCTAGACTATTAAAACAGCTTATTTTATACTCTTTTTATGCTTTTATCCACTTTTCTTTGTGTTCAGAGTTCACAAATGAGTAAAGCACATGAAATAAATACCACAAACACAAATAGATATCAGAAAAAAATTGTCAGAGAAAAATTAAGGATGCTGATTTTGCAAAAATATTGAAAAAAGTGAAAAAGCTACTTTTTGGGCATATTGGCTGAAAAGTGACTTTTTTTTACAAATTTCTATCAAATAAAAGTGGAAATCATTTCTTCTCCTATAGTTTGACAAATCAATACCAATAGATCATTCAGAGAAGTTGTCAAAATATAAATTCAAAATTTGCTGAAATGCACCTCTTAGGCCCGAGACCACAATTAATTCCTCTATTAGTTCTTTATAACGTTTTGTCTCATAAAAAAAAATTGAACTGTTCTTTTTGGCAGATCTTTTGTGTGTGTAAGGTACAGTACAAGTCCAAAAATATGTCCAAGTTTCAGAAACATTGCATGTTTACAACTTACAAATTTAGCCAATACACATCCATACCCCTATGGACAAGTCAAGAGATGTTCCGAAAACTGTAAATATCACCTTTTTGCACCTGACCTAATCACTCTTTCCATATCAAAATCAGTTAAAATAAAACATCTAAAAACTTATTTCAACTCTCTTCTTTCATTTCCACCTTATAAAAGCTAAGAAATGTTTGAGAAAAGGAAAGAAAAAAATTTAAGAAGAAATACACTTAAATTAAAGGGAACTATATTCGTGAACAACGAAAAGCGGGGTCATTAATTGTGGTCTTGGGCCTATTAGGGGCCAAAAACTTGACCAATTCCAATAAAACTTGGCATGATTTAAGCTTAGTGTATTATGAGTCAGTTTACAAAGTTTCAAAGCCATATGATACATATTATAGAAAATGTGGCATTTTTTATATCTCAACTTTGGTTGCTGAATTGTGACGTTGAAATAGAAAAATTTCAACTTTCAAATTTTCGCTTCAAAAATCCCCCGAAACACCAAATTCCACTTTTTTATGTCTCAATGCATAAGATATTATATATTCAAAGTTAATGATAGCATACTTAATGTATGAGACTTATAAAAATTTGACAAAAGTTAATTTTATATGTGCCTATGCCAAAAAATAGAGGTTTTCAAATGAAGCGAGGCCTTATATGAAATGTAATATTTTCCACTTACAACAATTTTCTGAAGTTTCTAAGTTAAAACAAAACATTTAACATATCATAAATGTTCTTTTCATGTAAATATAAGTTTCAAAAAGCATAACACATGAGTTTTACATGGTATTAAGCAATGTCAAGCTTAAAATAACAAGTTGTCAATTTTGGCCGTTCCCTATATTTCCATATTTAATTGCATATAAATGATATTGGAGATGAAAATATGCTTCTTTTTGCCAAAATTCTTGCTGAGATATGATCAAATTTGAAGCCTGGATGTAACAAGACTGTTGCTTTTAATTGTATATGTAGAAAGTATGGTCTGATGCAAAGTTTTTTCAATTTACTGTTTAAAACCTGCATGGAATTTCAGTCTTAAAATGCCAATATTTTAACCACCAGCCATCCAACAGAAGAAAATAAAGGTATTCTGTGAAACAGACAAGTTTAAACAACCAGTAATAAGTGCTTTTCATATAGATTCAGTGCAATCTGTTTAAAGAAATACAATTTTAAAGTGCATAGAACTTCATATTTCACTTGCTTCGTACGGACCGCTAGACCTAGACTATTAAAACAGCTTATTTTATACTCTTTTTATGCTTTTATCCACTTTTCTTTGTGTTCAGAGTTCACAAATGAGTAAAGCACATGAAATAAATACCACAAACACAAATAGATATCAGAAAAAAATTGTCAGAGAAAAATTAAGGATGCTGATTTTGCAAAAATATTGAAAAAAGTGAAAAAGCTACTTTTTGGGCATATTGGCTGAAAAGTGACTTTTTTTTACAAATTTCTATCAAATAAAAGTGGAAATCATTTCTTCTCCTATAGTTTGACAAATCAATACCAATAGATCATTCAGAGAAGTTGTCAAAATATAAATTCAAAATTTGCTGAAATGCACCTCTTAGGCCCGAGACCACAATTAATTCCTCTATTAGTTCTTTATAACGTTTTGTCTCATAAAAAAAAATTGAACTGTTCTTTTTGGCAGATCTTTTGTGTGTGTAAGGTACAGTACAAGTCCAAAAATATGTCCAAGTTTCAGAAACATTGCATGTTTACAACTTACAAATTTAGCCAATACACATCCATACCCCTATGGACAAGTCAAGAGATGTTCCGAAAACTGTAAATATCACCTTTTTGCACCTGACCTAATCACTCTTTCCATATCAAAATCAGTTAAAATAAAACATCTAAAAACTTATTTCAACTCTCTTCTTTCATTTCCACCTTATAAAAGCTAAGAAATGTTTGAGAAAAGGAAAGAAAAAAATTTAAGAAGAAATACACTTAAATTAAAGGGAACTATATTCGTGAACAACGAAAAGCGGGGTCATTAATTGTGGTCTTGGGCCTATTAGGGGCCAAAAACTTGACCAATTCCAATAAAACTTGGCATGATTTAAGCTTAGTGTATTATGAGTCAGTTTACAAAGTTTCAAAGCCATATGATACATATTATAGAAAATGTGGCATTTTTTATATCTCAACTTTGGTTGCTGAATTGTGACGTTGAAATAGAAAAATTTCAACTTTCAAATTTTCGCTTCAAAAATCCCCCGAAACACCAAATTCCACTTTTTTATGTCTCAATGCATAAGATATTATATATTCAAAGTTAATGATAGCATACTTAATGTATGAGACTTATAAAAATTTGACAAAAGTTAATTTTATATGTGCCTATGCCAAAAAATAGAGGTTTTCAAATGAAGCGAGGGCCTTATATGAAATGTAATATTTTCCACTTACAACAATTTTCTGAAGTTTCTAAGTTAAAACAAAACATTTAACATATCATAAATGTTCTTTTCATGTAAATATAAGTTTCAAAAAGCATAACACATGAGTTTTACATGGTATTAAGCAATGTCAAGCTTAAAATAACAAGTTGTCAATTTTGGCCGTTCCCTATATTTCCATATTTAATTGCATATAAATGATATTGGAGATGAAAATATGCTTCTTTTTGCCAAAATTCTTGCTGAGATATGATCAAATTTGAAGCCTGGATGTAACAAGACTGTTGCTTTTAATTGTATATGTAGAAAGTATGGTCTGATGCAAAGTTTTTTCAATTTACTGTTTAAAACCTGCATGGAATTTCAGTCTTAAAATGCCAATATTTTAACCACCAGCCATCCAACAGAAGAAAATAAAGGTATTCTGTGAAACAGACAAGTTTAAACAACCAGTAATAAGTGCTTTTCATATAGATTCAGTGCAATCTGTTTAAAGAAATACAATTTTAAAGTGCATAGAACTTCATATTTCACTTGCTTCGTACGGACCGCTAGACCTAGACTATTAAAACAGCTTATTTTATACTCTTTTTATGCTTTTATCCACTTTTCTTTGTGTTCAGAGTTCACAAATGAGTAAAGCACATGAAATAAATACCACAAACACAAATAGATATCAGAAAAAAATTGTCAGAGAAAAATTAAGGATGCTGATTTTGCAAAAATATTGAAAAAAGTGAAAAAGCTACTTTTTGGGCATATTGGCTGAAAAGTGACTTTTTTTTACAAATTTCTATCAAATAAAAGTGGAAATCATTTCTTCTCCTATAGTTTGACAAATCAATACCAATAGATCATTCAGAGAAGTTGTCAAAATATAAATTCAAAATTTGCTGAAATGCACCTCTTAGGCCCGAGACCACAATTAATTCCTCTATTAGTTCTTTATAACGTTTTGTCTCATAAAAAAAAATTGAACTGTTCTTTTTGGCAGATCTTTTGTGTGTGTAAGGTACAGTACAAGTCCAAAAATATGTCCAAGTTTCAGAAACATTGCATGTTTACAACTTACAAATTTAGCCAATACACATCCATACCCCTATGGACAAGTCAAGAGATGTTCCGAAAACTGTAAATATCACCTTTTTGCACCTGACCTAATCACTCTTTCCATATCAAAATCAGTTAAAATAAAACATCTAAAAACTTATTTCAACTCTCTTCTTTCATTTCCACCTTATAAAAGCTAAGAAATGTTTGAGAAAAGGAAAGAAAAAAATTTAAGAAGAAATACACTTAAATTAAAGGGAACTATATTCGTGACCAACGAAAAGTGGGGTCATTAATTGTGGTCTTGGGCCTATTAGGGGCCAAAAACTTGACCAATTCCAATAAAACTTGGCATGATTTAAGCTTAGTGTATTATGAGTCAGTTTACAAAGTTTCAAAGCCATATGATACATATTATAGAAAATGTGGCATTTTTTATATCTCAACTTTGGTTGCTGAATTGTGACGTTGAAATAGAAAAATTTCAACTTTCAAATTTTCGCTTCAAAAATCCCCCGAAACACCAAATTCCACTTTTTTATGTCTCAATGCATAAGATATTATATATTCAAAGTTAATGATAGCATACTTAATGTATGAGACTTATAAAAATTTGACAAAAGTTAATTTTATATGTGCCTATGCCAAAAAATAGAGGTTTTCAATGAAGCGAGGCCTTATATGAAATGTAATATTTTCCACTTACAACAATTTTCTGAAGTTTCTAAGTTAAAACAAAACATTTAACATATCATAAATGTTCTTTTCATGTAAATATAAGTTTCAAAAAGCATAACACATGAGTTTTACATGGTATTAAGCAATGTCAAGCTTAAAATAACAAGTTGTCAATTTTGGCCGTTCCCTATATTTCCATATTTAATTGCATATAAATGATATTGGAGATGAAAATATGCTTCTTTTTGCCAAAATTCTTGCTGAGATATGATCAAATTTGAAGCCTGGATGTAACAAGACTGTTGCTTTTAATTGTATATGTAGAAAGTATGGTCTGATGCAAAGTTTTTTCAATTTACTGTTTAAAACCTGCATGGAATTTCAGTCTTAAAATGCCAATATTTTAACCACCAGCCATCCAACAGAAGAAAATAAAGGTATTCTGTGAAACAGACAAGTTTAAACAACCAGTAATAAGTGCTTTTCATATAGATTCAGTGCAATCTGTTTAAAGAAATACAATTTTAAAGTGCATAGAACTTCATATTTCACTTGCTTCGTACGGACCGCTAGACCTAGACTATTAAAACAGCTTATTTTATACTCTTTTTATGCTTTTATCCACTTTTCTTTGTGTTCAGAGTTCACAAATGAGTAAAGCACATGAAATAAATACCACAAACACAAATAGATATCAGAAAAAAATTGTCAGAGAAAAATTAAGGATGCTGATTTTGCAAAAATATTGAAAAAAGTGAAAAAGCTACTTTTTGGGCATATTGGCTGAAAAGTGACTTTTTTTTACAAATTTCTATCAAATAAAAGTGGAAATCATTTCTTCTCCTATAGTTTGACAAATCAATACCAATAGATCATTCAGAGAAGTTGTCAAAATATAAATTCAAAATTTGCTGAAATGCACCTCTTAGGCCCGAGACCACAATTAATTCCTCTATTAGTTCTTTATAACGTTTTGTCTCATAAAAAAAAATTGAACTGTTCTTTTTGGCAGATCTTTTGTGTGTGTAAGGTACAGTACAAGTCCAAAAATATGTCCAAGTTTCAGAAACATTGCATGTTTACAACTTACAAATTTAGCCAATACACATCCATACCCCTATGGACAAGTCAAGAGATGTTCCGAAAACTGTAAATATCACCTTTTTGCACCTGACCTAATCACTCTTTCCATATCAAAATCAGTTAAAATAAAACATCTAAAAACTTATTTCAACTCTCTTCTTTCATTTCCACCTTATAAAAGCTAAGAAATGTTTGAGAAAAGGAAAGAAAAAAATTTAAGAAGAAATACACTTAAATTAAAGGGAACTATATTCGTGAACAACGAAAAGCGGGGTCATTAATTGTGGTCTTGGGCCTATTAGGGGCCAAAAACTTGACCAATTCCAATAAAACTTGGCATGATTTAAGCTTAGTGTATTATGAGTCAGTTTACAAAGTTTCAAAGCCATATGATACATATTATAGAAAATGTGGCATTTTTTATATCTCAACTTTGGTTGCTGAATTGTGACGTTGAAATAGAAAAATTTCAACTTTCAAATTTTCGCTTCAAAAATCCCCCGAAACACCAAATTCCACTTTTTTATGTCTCAATGCATAAGATATTATATATTCAAAGTTAATGATAGCATACTTAATGTATGAGACTTATAAAAATTTGACAAAAGTTAATTTTATATGTGCCTATGCCAAAAAATAGAGGTTTTCAAATGAAGCGAGGCCTTATATGAAATGTAATATTTTCCACTTACAACAATTTTCTGAAGTTTCTAAGTTAAAACAAAACATTTAACATATCATAAATGTTCTTTTCATGTAAATATAAGTTTCAAAAAGCATAACACATGAGTTTTACATGGTATTAAGCAATGTCAAGCTTAAAATAACAAGTTGTCAATTTTGGCCGTTCCCTATATTTCCATATTTAATTGCATATAAATGATATTGGAGATGAAAATATGCTTCTTTTTGCCAAAATTCTTGCTGAGATATGATCAAATTTGAAGCCTGGATGTAACAAGACTGTTGCTTTTAATTGTATATGTAGAAAGTATGGTCTGATGCAAAGTTTTTTCAATTTACTGTTTAAAACCTGCATGGAATTTCAGTCTTAAAATGCCAATATTTTAACCACCAGCCATCCAACAGAAGAAAATAAAGGTATTCTGTGAAACAGACAAGTTTAAACAACCAGTAATAAGTGCTTTTCATATAGATTCAGTGCAATCTGTTTAAAGAAATACAATTTTAAAGTGCATAGAACTTCATATTTCACTTGCTTCGTACGGACCGCTAGACCTAGACTATTAAAACAGCTTATTTTTATACTCTTTTTATGCTTTTATCCACTTTTCTTTGTGTTCAGAGTTCACAAATGAGTAAAGCACATGAAATAAATACCACAAACACAAATAGATATCAGAAAAAAATTGTCAGAGAAAAATTAAGGATGCTGATTTTGCAAAAATATTGAAAAAAGTGAAAAAGCTACTTTTTGGGCATATTGGCTGAAAAGTGACTTTTTTTTACAAATTTCTATCAAATAAAAGTGGAAATCATTTCTTCTCCTATAGTTTGACAAATCAATACCAATAGATCATTCAGAGAAGTTGTCAAAATATAAATTCAAAATTTGCTGAAATGCACCTCTTAGGCCCGAGACCACAATTAATTCCTCTATTAGTTCTTTATAACGTTTTGTCTCATAAAAAAAAATTGAACTGTTCTTTTTGGCAGATCTTTTGTGTGTGTAAGGTACAGTACAAGTCCAAAAATATGTCCAAGTTTCAGAAACATTGCATGTTTACAACTTACAAATTTAGCCAATACACATCCATACCCCTATGGACAAGTCAAGAGATGTTCCGAAAACTGTAAATATCACCTTTTTGCACCTGACCTAATCACTCTTTCCATATCAAAATCAGTTAAAATAAAACATCTAAAAACTTATTTCAACTCTCTTCTTTCATTTCCACCTTATAAAAGCTAAGAAATGTTTGAGAAAAGGAAAGAAAAAAATTTAAGAAGAAATACACTTAAATTAAAGGGAACTATATTCGTGAACAACGAAA
>NW_027268650.1:0-22429 GCF_963676685.1 Mytilus edulis | reverse complement strand
TAACTTACTTTGTTCTCATAGCCGTCAGCGCAATAAATATTAAATGGTGTAATACATGTGCCCAAATCTTTCTTTTTTTAGGAGACTTATCTTTCAGATTGACTAAAGAACACTTTTTCTCATTAATACTGCTGATGACCAAAATTTGACTCCATCATATGATACTCCATGACAGACATGAGAAAGAATCAAGACATTTAAGTTCAATCCATAAGATCTTGCAATTGCATGCATCGATTAAATACAGCAGCACATGTCCAGTCAAAGTATTGGTGCTGTTACTATAGATTGAAATAAACAATTAATTTCCCCATAGGCGAAAATGGTAGCCTTTTTCGAGATACAGACTTTAGAAAGTTGATTATTTTTTTACGAAACCTTGCTTAATGAAAGTAAAGTTATTAGGACAGCATTTTTGGTCCAAAAATATAGGTTCGCGTTGCTTTTCTTAGCGTAATTTGGACTTATCTCCCATGCATATCAATTTTGCACTTAAAAAAATGTGTTTCATTCTAGTGTTGAAAAGACATCTCAGTTCCGTAAGGGCTAAGGAAAATAATTTATTTTGACTTTTGTATAAAGCAGAGTGCACGAAGTCTCTAATAATAAATTAAACGGGCGCAATTATCGACAAATCCGGCTTGGTCATACTCCTAATTCTAAATACCATGTTATGCTCATAAAATGGCTGCGCCCATAAAATCTAAGGGTTATTGAAACCTTTAATCTTATGAAGAAAAATTTTGCACAAACGATTTTAATTTATTTCTTTAGATTTGTGCGATGATACTTTAAAAAACACAAGATGAAAATATGTATTTGATGGATATTGTATATAATTGTTGTCAGTGTTGTAGCTGTTTTTGGTTTTGGGTTTATATTTTTCTAAAATCTTTTATTACTTTGTGTATTTAAGACGATTCTTGCAAATCTTGATCAATTCATTTTTTTTTCCTTTTATCATGCTATACTTGGTTTTGGTAATAAAAATATCTTTTATTCATATTAATCTTATTTATTTACTACCAAGAAACACATTGCAAATTATGAAACAAAATATCATTTTTTTATGCCATGCCTGAGTAGGGATATTGTTTGGTCTGTTTGGGTTTACATTTGTTGAATCTTATTTTCCTTGCAGTTGGTATTTATGTTATTTAACTTTTTAATATTTAGTTTTGGACTAGGGTAGTTTAGCCTGATGTCGGTTTTTTCTTCATATTTTAAAACTAGAGGCTCTAAAGAGCCTGTGTCGCTCACCTTGGTCTATGTGCATATCATAAACGAAGGACACAGATGGTTTCATGAATAATAGTGTTTTGGTGATGGTATTGTGTTTGTAGATCTTACTTTACTGAACATCCTTGCTGCTACAATTATCTCTATCTATAATGAACTTGACCCAGTAGTTACAGTGGAAAATGATTGTAAAAATTTACGAATATTCATAGAAAATTAATTTTGTTTACATACTGGTTCCCAGTTATGCTCTCTGTGTTCCATCTCACAGAGACATAACTTTGGAATGTTACCAGTAAATATACATGTGCATATTGTTTACATTGAAATCTGTGGTAACCTTTCATTCGAGGTAGGGGTAGTTAAGAAAATTAGTGTTAGTTTAAACTTTGAGAAGTTCAGGGCATATAAACGTTGAAAATATGCCGCATAGCCCTATATTTTGACCTTTGAAAAAAATTGTGGTGCATATGAACTTTCAATTCTAGGATAAGATTTTTTTTGAAAACTTCATAGTAAAAGTGGTACAGTTTTAGCCGTAAAAGTGGTACAGTTTTAGCCGTAAAAGGAGTTCCTATGGGAAATTGCATTGTCATTATTTACACAAATGCAACCTATAAAGGGCTTCACTCCTTAGGGGGTCAATTGACCATTTTGGTCATGTTTACTTATTTTAAGGTCTTACTTTGATGTACATTATTGCTGTTTACAGTTTATTTCTATCTATAATAATATTCAAGAACATAACCAAAGGCTGCAAAATTTCTTAAAATTACCAATTCAGGGGCAGCAACCAAGACCTTGACCTAATGAACAATTTTATCTTGTCAGATTTGCTCTTAATTCTTTTGTTTCAGAGATATGAGCCAAAAACTGCATTTTACCCTATGTACTATTTTTAGTCATGTCGGCCATCTTGGTTCGCATGCAGGGTCATCGGACACAATTTTAAAACTAGATACTCTTATGATGATGAAGACATTTTGGTTAAATTTGTCTTAGTAATTTCAGAGGAGAAGATTTTTGTAAAAAGATTTACGAAAAATGGTTAAAAATTAGCTATACAGGGCAATAACTCCTTCAGGGGTCAACTGATCATTTTGATCATTTGACTTATTTGTAGATCGTACTTTGCTGAACATTATTGCTGTGTACAGTTTATCTCTATCTATAATAATAATATTCAAGATAATAACCATAAACGGCAAAATTTCCTTAAAATTACCAATTCAGGGGCAGCAACCTAACAACGGGTTGTCCGATTCATCTGAAAATTCCAGGGCAGATAGATCTTAACCTGATTTACAATTTTGCCGCATGTCAGATTTCCTTTAAATGCTTTGTTTTCAGAGATATAAGACAAAATCTACATTTTACCCCTATGTTCTATTTTTAGCCATGGCAGCCATCTTGGTTGGTTGGCCGGGTCACCGGACACATTTTTTAAACTAGAAGAAGACGAAGAATTTATTAAAGTGCAACCTGAATATACAAATAAATACATGTTTAAAAAACAAAATAATCAGCCAGCTAAATAGGCTTATGATGCACTTTCTGATGATAATAGTCTATTCTGAGTCATGAAAATGATTTTTTAAATCAAAATTTAAGTTTGTTTCTAACATGAAGATGTTATAAAATAGGTTTGGTAATTTATATATACACTATGTAGATTGATTTTTCAGAATTGAACAGTCAATGATAAATTTTGCCACTGTTTTACTCTTATTACTATTGAGAAGTTCTTTTAGTTTATCAATTGTTGAAAGGTCCGGTAAGTCATTGTGATGTAAAGTGTGTAGCTCTCGAAGAAGTTCATTACGGATATCGCTATACAATTTACAGTTAATCATGCTCGTCTTCTACTTCGCCACTGTCACACATTTTGCATATTCTTTGTTCAACGGGAATATTTCTGATACGCCCCTTTTCAAGTTCTAGGGGAAACGTTCCACATCGCATTCTTGACAAAGCTGATCTTTGGTTTCTGGAGAGACATTTTTTCAGATATTCTTCCGTCGAGAATTGTGATTTTATAAGTTTGTATGTTCTGAGTTTTGCATATTTTGTACATTTATAATCCATGACAACTGATGACGGTCTTGTAAATAGTTTTTTCATAGTGTCCAACACATGAGGGATTGAAAAACTGAAAGCATTTTCGGGTGTCACAATATAATTAAGTCCACATGATTCTATTATTGTTTTGGCGTTGTTGAACCAGGTATTCTTGTATCGTTTAGAAATCTCCTTGTCCCAAAGAAAAACTGTGTGACACAAACGAGAGTCAGGTATTCTGATCAACATGTACATAAGCCGCATAACATTGCATTGTGTACTAAAAAAAACGGATACCATCCCATCTCTCCGTTATAGCCGGTAGAGGAGTAGCCATACCAAGACCAAGAAAAGTCCGTATTGCACGATATTGGAGCCTCTCTAGAGAATCATACCGTTTACAGCCCCATACGCCGGATGCATATTCTATTATTGTAGAAACTGTAGAAAAAAACACTTTTGTATATGAAGGGTAGTCCATACCGTCCATTTCATAATATTTCGAAGTCAGTGAACCAAGTGACCTGCTCCCTACTGATACCAGTTCATCAACCGATTCTTTGAAATCCACGTGATTTGTTATAACTAAGCCGAGGTATCTATATTTTGGAACAATGTCAAGGACCATGTCATTAAAGTAGAATCTGAATTCACTCTCTGCTTTAGAAGCTTTTTGCACATGAATCACTTTAGTCTTGTCCGTATTGACTTTTAGGTTCCATGTTTTACTCCATTCACTTAAGCGGTTAATCTGTGTCTGCAGTCCTTCGCAGCTATTCCGATAAAAGAACTATATCGTCCGTATAGAGAAGACAACTCAGACACTCATTCCCAATATCAATCCCTAAGCCTTGACTATTAACTTCAGGAACTAAGTCATCAATAAAAAGTGTGAACAATGTGGGAGCGAGATTATCCTCTTGCCTTACACCAGCCTCTACTGCGAACCAGTCAGTAAGTTGATGGTTTAGTCGTACGGCTGCTTGCAATTTTGAGTATGTTGCTGTAATTGCCCTGTACATATTAACACGTATTCCAATTGACAGTAACTTATGAAAAAGCATTGTGTGATCGACTGAATCAAAGGCTTTACTGAAGTCTATAAAGCACAAATATGTATCTTTAGATATAGGAAGATGCCAATGAGACAACTCTTCATCCAAATAACAAGTAAACCATTATAGGTCAATGTACGGCCTTCAACACGGAGCCTTGGCTCACACCGAACAACAAGCTATAAAGGGCCCCCAAATTACTAGTGTAAAACCATTCAAACGGGTAATCCAACGGTCTAATCTATATAAAAAAATCATTATTTTTGGTTTCTCAAAACTGTACATAGGCTATAAATGTGATCAAGACATGAGCACAATTTACGAAATCCATTTTGCTCTTCAGATAGAATATTGTTATCCTCTAGGTAAGTATGTAGTCGTGAATTTAATATGTTACTGTATAACTTTGCAATGGTAGAAATAAGACTTATGCAACGGTATCCAAGAGGGTCTAGAAAATCTTTACCTTTTTTTAGCAAGGGATGGATGATACTTTTAAACCAAAAATCTGGCACGGTACCGTACAGGAAACATGCATTAAACAATTCGTGAAGTACAACAGATAATTTATCATTTTTCAAAATTTCGTTTGGAATATTGTCGATTCCTACAGCTTTTTCATTTTTTACATGTCTCAGAGCAGTTTTGGTTTCGTTTAACGAAATCGGTTCATTCATATCTGATATGTGTTGAATGTTGTCAGCGCCTGTTTCTGCTGCCCAAAGTTCTTTTTCCCACTGCTCATTTAAAGTTGGTAGTTGTTTTATAAATTCGTCGTTAATTTCCTCGCTGTTTCCTGAAAAGAGTTTCGAGTATTCTTCCTTTCATCTCGACAATATGACGTTCGGATCATTCGAATAGCTTCCATCCTCTAAAATAACACTATCTATCACAGTTTTAGTTCGTCCTGGACCGAGTTTTTTTATTTCCCGCCAAAATTCTTTAGGATTAGAAGTATTTAGTGTCTGTATACGGTTTTTACGTTCTGCGGTAAATATACGCTCTTCCTCACGCAAACGTTTATCAAATGTCTTTCTTGCAGTTTTGAAAGCGCATTTCAGATTTTCCTTTGTTGGTCTGTCCCCTTTGTATTTCAGAAATTGTTTTTCAGCATCACTAGCTACTTTGAATAATAATTTTAGTTCGTTATTCCAGTATGATTTGTTTCTATGCTTCATTCGCTTTAGATACCCCAATGATGATTGTGGCCAAGTTTGATTTAATTTGGCCCAGTAGTTTCAGAGGAGAAGATTTTTTGTAAAAGTTAACGACGACGGACGACGACAGACGCCGGACGCCAAGTGATAAGAAAAGATCACTTGGCCCTTTGGGCCAGGTGGGCTAAAAATCAAACTGTTTTACCAATGCAACTTTAAAAGATTAATTTAAAACTTTTGAAGATTATTTTATTTTTATACCAACACATTTAAAAAGAAATAGTTTATCAATTTCTAGAAGTAAACTTCCCCCTGTCAGACACAATTCTTAACACCTTTATTTAGCATGTATATCTATTGTCATATCAATTCATAATATCAAATAAAACTAGTACAGTTGACTTACTAAATCCATATAGTTGAATAGAGTAAAATTCATTTCTTGTGGAAATATTTTTTAAAACTGTTGTATCTACATGAAAGGAAATGATACATTTTTGTTGCCAATTTGTTTTTAATTTTACAGCTCTCACTGTGCAAGGGAACTTTTTTTAAACATTTAATGTGTCTTTGATGAGGCAATTGTGTGCATCGATTAAATGCAAGAACGCATGTCCAGTCAAAGTGTTAGTTCTGTTACTTTAATCTTATGACAAAAATGTTTTGCACAAAATATTTTTATGTTTTTCTTTAGAATTGTGCGATGATACTTAAAAGATACGTAAAAAGACAAGATGAAAATATGTATTTGATGGATATTATATATAATTGTTGTTAGTGTTGTCGTGACTACTACGGTTTTTGGGTTTATTTTTTTTTTTTAAATCTTTTATTACTTTGTGTTTTAAGACGATTCTTGCAAATATTGATCGATCCAAAATATTGTTTTTCATTTAATCATTCTATACTTTGTTTTGGTAATAAAAAATATCTTTTATTCAGATTTGTCTTATTTGCTTGCCACAAGGAACACATTACAAATTATGAAAATAAACTATCTTTTGTTATGCCATAACTGAGGGGAATATGTTTTTGGTCTGTTTGGTTTTACATTTGTTGAAGAAAAAAAAATTCCTTGCAGTTCGGTATTTATGTTATTTCACTTTTTAATATCAAGTTTTGGACTAGGGTAGGTTAGCCTGATGTCGTGATTTTTTTTTCTATATATTTAAAAACAAAAATCCAATTGTTTTACCCATGCAACTTTAAAACATTAATTGAAAATTTTCGCATATTTTTTAATTTTTTATACCAACACATTTAAGAAGAGAAAAATTATCAATTCTACAAGTAAAAACGCCTCTGTCAGAAACAACTCTTTACAACTTTGTTTATCATGTTTATCTGTTATCATAGAAATTCTTAATATCAAATAAAATTAGTTCATTTGTCTAACTAAGTCCATATAGTTGAATAAAGTAAGATTAAATTTTAGCTGAAAGTCGTTTTAACGTTAGGGAGCTACCATTTGATTTTTATGGGGGGGCTAGGATGAAAAATTTTGTCCTGCATTTTTTTTTTAGCTGTAAACTCTGTCCTGCCTTTTTATTTTTCACTCTGTTCGGTCCTGCCATTTTTTACCTAAATTGTCGTCCTGACTTCTTTTTTTTTTGCAAGTGTCTCATCCTGTCTTTTTTTTTTACTCAAAACACCTGTCCTGCCTATTTTTTTTAAATTTCATCCTAGCCCCCCCCCCCCCCTCCCCCCCCCCCCCCCCAAATGGTAGTTCCCTTAATCAAGCTCAAATTAAAAACTGTTTGCTAGCCCTTCTTTGTGATTAATGAAAGATAAATCTGGTTAATTTTCCCATCATTTTATCAAATAGGGAGATAATATAATTAGGTTTTTCATATAAAGTCTTTTCAAAATAGTTCAAATTCTTCATGTAGGTTCCAATCATAATTTCATAGTTAGTTATCAAATCTACAAATAACATATTTCTAAACTTTGAAAACAAAAATTTGTTGTCTTTTAGAACTCATTCTGCTCGAAACTATCATCATTCTTGTGTCTCTGTGTATGTCTATGCCAATAGGACCGACAATTCCATCAGCTTCTGATAGTATTGTCTTACATGTTTTCCCATCTGGTGACACCGCCACGATTTTATTGGATCTAAAAGAAGCCACATAAACAAAGCCATTGAAGTCTAACGCTATTCCATTTGGACATTTAATATCCTTGTGCATAAATGTCCAAAGTCGTTCTCCAGTCGTTTTGAAACAACTTACTTTGTCTTGTCTCGGGCTGGTGCAGTAAATGTTTCCTTTGAATAACGAAATAAAGCTTCCTCCAACTCCTATGACTCTATGAGACATATCTGTCAAATTTACTAAAGTACACTTGTCATCAAGAGCAGAGATGACAAATAAAATTTGACCGTCACCTGTTACTCCACCGCAGTTATGAGAAAGTTCAATTGTTTTAATTATTTTGTTATTTTCTATATCAACCAGAACTGCTTGCTTTAATGTTCCGAGTGAGATTGCTACTGTATTTTTTCTAACAATGCAAAGATCATATGGATTGACTTCGAATGACACTACTGTTCTCATTAAGACACCCTCATTATCAAAAAGTAATAGTCGATGTTTTTTGTGATCCAGGATTAAAAAATTACTATCTTGTAAAATTCTACAAGCATATATAGTTACGGAGCCAATTTTTCCGGGCATTGTCACTGTTTTCAGTAAAGATACCTTAATTTGATCAACCTCAGGAACAGTATCTACTGAATGTTGTGCTTGATCGTTTCTTCCGGCTTTAATTTGAACAGTAGAAGGGCTAGTCGTGATATTTACATCTCCAAATAATTTGACATCTTGCAAAATTGATTGAAGAGCAGATGAAATTTTAATTTCTAGGTTATTTTCTTTCAAGTTATCATCACTCTTTACATTTTCTATGTATGTTGTTGCTATAGATGCTATCTTCTCCATTTCAGTCAAACCAAAGTACATTTGTAACTCGGTTGCATATTGTGTCATCTTGAAATATTCGCCTTGAAGTTTGTGAATTTTAACTGATCGATCTTCGATTTGTTTAAGAAGAGTGTTAATATTTGAATTAAGTTTAGAGTGGTTAGATTCTAAGTCATCAAAAATTTGTTGCTCTAACTTGTTTAAGTAATCATCTAAGGACTTCCTCATAGCACGAATTTTTTCAATGGCTTTTGTTTTCTGAACGTTGTTTTCATTAAGCCTGCTATTCAAATACTTTACAATCTCTTCAAAGTTTTCCGTAAGAACCTTTAAATCTTTCTGAAGTAGCTGAACTGAAACAGAAGCCTTAACGTTTGTAAGGATATCAGTCAAAGGCTTTATATCTTGACATTTCTGGTGTTTAGTAACACACTGGACACAACAAGGACATGCATGGAAAGTACAAAACAGCTCAAACTTTTTATTATGTTCTTTGCACTGGCTGCTTATGTTTTGCATGAATGCAGGGAGCTTGTGATAATCTTCAGTAGGCATGGTTGTGTGGTATTTAGATGATCGTGATTTTTTGTGATGATTATCACAATCCATGCAAAGGAAAACCTCACATTCTGTGCACCAAATAACTGCTTGATTTGATACATCATCATCTTTACAGAGTGTACAGACTTCTTTACAGAATGATGATGCCATTGTCTTTTATGTCTGAAATGAATTGATTGAAGACTAAATCAAAACAAAATCAGTAGAAATATGTGAAACAACATAGACATAAGGATGATTATACATTAAGGTTCATCATAACCATTTGGCTATTATGGCCGTATATATGTCGTGTACAAGTTGCGATTTTGTACAGGTTATAACATGTACAAAAATGTTGTACATGTTATAACTTGTATAATGCAAAAATACAAGTTATAACATGTACAAAAATACCTCATACATGTTATAACCTGTACAAAATATTGCTTAAAAATGGTTTTAACTTGTACAAAATCGAAAAATAAGATGATATTGACCTCAATAACTTTTTTTATTATTCCTTCATGTTAGTGTGTTTTGTCCTTTTTTGATACAGTTAATTTCCAGGGGTCGGTATTACGAAGCATTCCTAAGACCTGTCATAAGATATATCTTAGGACATGTCTTATGATCCTTTTATGACTATCTATGGACATATCTTTATTTAATGAATTATAATTGTGAGTGTCCACTTTGAAGTTAGGCAATAGTAAAATACTTTCATTCTAATTGACACTAAAAGACGCAAGAGGATAGCCAGGATAGATGTGTCTACAATTGAAATTGGGAATTGAAATGGGGTATGTGTCTAAAAGACAACAACCTGCCCATGGACTAAACAACATACAAAGGCCACAAATACATGCTTTCAAAGTAGAGGATATATTTTAAACATCAAAATGACATTCGCCTCATGCAATGATCCTAGAGTTTATAAAACAAGATTGAGTTATAAATTTACATAAGTCATGCTGAAGGCCAAAAATGTTGAAGAGTAGATCCAAAGATATTGATAATGAAGCGTGGTCCAATGAAAACTATTGCAGCTCTCTCTTGCTTTTACAGAGTACATTGTTTGAGTCTTTGCATGCTATAAAATGAGAGGGAGGAGTATTACCCAAAATTATTAGGCATCGTTCTTAAAATTTTTGGAAGAATTTAGTTACTAGTATCTAATGTAGTTGTCATTGAGTTGAGGAAATGCAAGCTTTTAGTAAATAGTTTCACACTTATTTAAGCCATGATGGACTGCATATAACATACAATTACATGAAAACAAATTTGCCAACATAAGTCATGAAACATATATTTCTGAAACTTTGTGATCATTGTCCTCTACAGAAAAAGACACGTTCTGGCCTATTTATTGTTGTTCTTTATGCATTGGTGAATTTAAATGTATAGTTTACCTCATTAAGATTTATTTTTAATTTTGTACAAGTTAAAACCATTTTAAAGCAATATTTTGTACAGGTTATAACATGTATGAGGTACTTTTGTACATGTTATAACTTGTATTTTTGCATTATACAAGTTATAACATGTACAATATTTTTGTACATGTTATAACCTGTACAAAATCGCAACTTGTACACGACATATACACCACAAATTTTACTCTGAGTACAGACAAATATATTCACCTGCAAAAGTTTTAAGGGATGACAGGAACTAGATATATAAATTGTAACTGCATTTTATGTTTTAGAAAATTATAAACTTTACTAGATTTTGCTTTCCAGTTTTTTTCGTTCCTGCAGAAGGTGCCAAAATAAACTAAGTCGGGAAAGAGGTTTGAGAATCTCCCTCATATAATACATGTTGTGGGTACTTAGTATTGATTTAAATGGACAATAGATGGACAATTGACATCTGCAGACAATAGGTGATTTAAACTGTGTAAATAAGTGGACCGTATCAAATGAAACTCGGGTGTTTGTTTATTTTGCTATCTTCTGCAGACTGGAAAAAAACTGGACATCAAAATCCAGGTAAGTTTTTAATTTTCTGAAACGTGTACTTCATATAACTTTTATACATCTAGTTCCTGCCATGCCTTAAAACTTTCCTAGATGTACCAGTTTCTCTGTACTCATTGTAAATTTTGAGGGATAAACACGGCCATATTTTCAAATTCCTTATGATGAACCCAGAAATAGGATAAATTATTCTGTTATGTTTTATTTTCTTGAAGGTACCAGAACTGGAAGATATAAACCAAGTTATGTTGCAGTCCGGAATGCGGTTCGATAAAATTGCTCCCCTTGTTTATTTCGCTCTCCTGTCAAATCATGTAATTTCGCTACCTCCAATGGTAGACGCTACAACGATGGGTGTCGTCAAAAAAGGTACGATTAAAGGAATCAGCTAGGAATTAGACGATCACCATTGGTATAGGTGAGTTGTTTAATAGTTGTTGCTTTGTGCTAAATGCATGTTTTGGATTAATTGATAATCAGAAATAGTTGGAAAGGAAAGAAACGTGTTGCTACGTGAACCCGGAAAGGCCGGGACGAATTTAAAAAAAAACTAGAGACGATCGTTCTGAGTGTGCCACCTACACATTCAAACGTGTACACAAGCACAATATTCCCTATCTATGTAATGTGTTTTCATAATTATGTGATATAGAGCAAAAAAAGGTAGCAGTTTTTTGTGTCTTGTTGTTAAGCATATCTAGGGGAGATAATGTTATTTTTCACGGTGTGTTTGATAGGTTTGTTACATTGTAACATTATATAATACACACTCAGAAAGTGGATTAAAATAGCCCCCCACAATAAATCAACTGAATTTCAATTATTCTATTTACCGTAATGCTATTATATAAACTTCGGAGGTTCATATCACTTATATTCAACGTTTTTATATCGGATTTTTTTACTATTAATGTTGAACGGTTCATAGTAAAAAAAAATCCGATAAAACCGTTGAATGTAAATGATATGAACCTCAGAAGTGTTATATATTGTCCTTTAATATAAGACCGGAGGTTCATATCATTTACATTCAACATTTTTTATCGAATTTTTGTTATTAACTATCAACGGTTCAACATTGGTAGTTAAAAAAAATACGATAAAAATTAACGGTTCAACATTGATAGTAAAAAACAATCCGATAAACATTTTTTTACAAGATTTAAAACTCTGAAGCCTTACATTATAGGACTATCGTTTATTAGTTCTTTATCCTAACTTAATGTTTTTTTTTTGTGGTGTATATTACAAAAAAGGGGGAGGGGCTTTTAACACCAAAATACCTTAACAATCCTACAATATTTGTTTACAGAATGAGGATTGAATTCCGATCCGTTTGTACGGGGAACATGTGGTTGCAACCCCCTCTTTAATTGCCTGTTCGATTTTTTTTTGCAGTGTCGAAAAGGGAGATAGACGGCAGTTTTATCAAGAGGTTATGTACGTTCTGCTATACATTTGCAGTCAGTAATTATTATGAAGTACACATGTCGACCAGAGGCATGGAACAGAGAGGAGAGGTTTTAAAGTACCAGATGCTTATCTGAGATTCCAATTTGAACTAAAGAAAGCAATATATAAAGATATGTAGGAGAAATAATCTATATGAATAAAGTTATGTCACAAAAGGAACTTGTTTTTTTATGTACAGAATTTGTCAAACGTCTCCATAACAGAAGAGATGTGAATGCATCCTTCATAGTCTTGTAATACTAAATGATATAATTTCTTAGATGATATAGCAGTGCTATTGGTTTCCCCTTTCTCTTTCTTCAAAGAACTTGATCATCTGAACTCTTTCTTTTTATGCCCCACCTACGATAGTGGAGGGGCATTATGTTTTCTGGTCTGTGGCTCCGTTCGTCTGTGCGTCCGTCCGTTCAGGTTAAAGTTTTTGGTCAAGGTAGTTTTTGATGAAGCTGAAGTCCAATCAACTTGGAACTTAGTAGACTTGTTGCTTATGATATGATCTTTCTAATTTTAAAGCCAAATTAGACTTTTGACCCAATTTCACGGTCCACTGAACATACAAAATGAAAGTGGGAGTTTCAGGTTAAAGTTTTTGGTCAAGGTAGTTTTTGGTGAAGCTGAAGTCCAATCAACTTGAAACTTAGTAAACTTGTTGCTTATGATATAATCTTTTTAATATTGAAGCCAAATTAGACTTTTGACCCCAATTTCACGGTCCACTAAACATAGAAAATGAAAGTGGGAGTTTCAGGTTAAATTTTTTGGTCAAGGTAGTTTTTGATAAAATTGAAGTCCAATCAACTTGAAACTTAGTACATATGTTCCCTATAGTATAATCTTTCTAATTTTAATACCAAATTAGATTATTACCCAATTTCACGGTCCATGGGACATGGAAAAGGATAGTGCGAGTGGGGCATCCGTGTACTTTAGACACATTCTTGTTGTTTTTTTTAAATTGGAGCTCTGTTCAAGAACAGTTAAAAGAGCATATGCTTAATTTTCGTTATCTTTTAGAATCTTCTTTTTTTTTTTTTTAAATAAAACAGGTTGTTAATTCTACATAATATGCCAGTCAACCGCAAATGTTAAAACCCAAAAAAGGTCTTTAGTATATTCATTTTTACAAAATATGCGAAAGGTTTAAGCATCCCAAACATTACTCTTGTACAAAACTGTAACAGATTATCAAAGACTGTCTAGCAAGTACAATTTTAACCCAAGTCGCTGCTCTTTTAAGCGCCGTCTTAGCAACGACTTGATTGATTGTAAGAGTTCGGTGCAGAGACTGAAGACTTGAGACAATAACATGGAGATAAGTATGTATAAGAACATCGTTTTCAAGAATATAGGTGGGGGGGGGGGGCACCGGTGTACTTCTATAGTACTTGACTTGTAATAGGGAGCAAGTATGAGAAAATAGAGTGAGCCACCGTATACGGTAAAAATTAATATAAGGGAAATTTGATATTCTTGAATCTGTTTCTGAGTTGTGAAGAACTAACATACAACTAACAGTGGGACGGTTATTCATGTAAAGTACTATAATACACTCGAGTCTTAATGTGATAAACCTATGATAAAATTGAGTATAATGTAAAACAGTTAAATAAGTAAAGACTTTTAATGTCTTGCAAATTTTCGACTGTAGGTAAACTAATAAGAAAAGAAAAAGATATAAATAGTAAATTCAAATCGACTCGTATGAATAATATTGGCGAACAAAAAAAGTATCACATTATGTCGCCGGACAATTGTAAGATAGACTAAAAATGTATCGAAATATAGCACAAAGAAATCATTGAAATAACTCGGTGCAATCCCAATTTAAGATGCAAACACATCAAAGAAAAACAAAATCACACCATATCTCCACATGACACAAAACAAAAAACCAACTGCAATCAACAAATAAGACGCAAAGAAAAAAAATCCATTCACGGGCAACTACCGACTTATCATACTGTATGATCGAACACAAACATAGATCCCGCTAACATGTTTAACCCCCGCCACATTATTTATGTATGTGCCTGTCCCAAGTCAGGAGCCTGTTATTCAGTGGTTGTGTTGTTTGTTTATGTGTTACATATTTGTTTTTCGTTCATTTTTTTTTTATATAAATAAGGCCGTTAGTTTTCTCGTTTTGAATTGTTTTATTTTGTTTATCAGGGCCTTTCATAGCTGACTATGCGGTATGGACTTTGCTCATTGTTGAAGCCGTACGGTGAATATGAACACCAAGAAATAAGACGCAACTAAATTACAAGAAATTGCAAGATAAATGAATGACGTAAAAAAAATAATTCCGAACGACAATTGGTTAACACAAACAAAAGGAATACAACGATATAAATATCTGCTACCCCAAAAAACTCAACTTCACAATGGTCACCAATCCGGGTTACTGTATAACTAAGGTGTAACAAAATGTGTAACAAAACTTTTTAAATAATACAGAAATTATGACTGTCGGTGTAATTGTAATTGTTAAAGAAAAAAACATGTCAAACATGCAAATATTATTTAAAAAAAATTGTTTAATTACTTAAATGTCATGTTATGTTACATATATAGGACGGGTGTGTTCGATTCGTAAATTAATTAAACAAAACCCGTCATATAACATCCAACTTTGATATTGCGTCCAAATGTCAAATTAAGGTGTGCCACTTTGGGAATGGTCTTTAAACGATTGGCAATTCATTCTCAATTTTTGTAATTTTTCCCAGATTTTTTCTATGTCAGCAAAAAAAAGTAGCAGTTTATAAGGAGACCCCCTAAATGACGTAACAGCTTGACTTATGGTGGTTTTAAAAACGATTGTTTGCATGTTGCATTGTCAACAATTGTACAATATGGAAATTAAACAACGTGAATGCAAATATTTATAATGACTTTACGGAAAGTAACTTTTGTGACACCTTGACAACCGTATACAAAGTTCATTTCACTTTTCTACCTTCTAAACACAAGAGGTCGAATTCTTTTGTTCTATTTAAACGCATAACGGACTGGTTGTGTAAAGCAAATCTAATACAAAGTCTCGAGAGGCAAAGTTACTTACATAACCAAGTTTACATTTATTAAAACATTGCTTGACATGAGTATGGATATGATTTAAAGAATGTTTACTTAGTTGTTAAATAAAGTTGTGTTTACTCGAATACTAAGTGAAAAGGTACGAAGAAAAGTCAAATATAGCTAACATAGCGTTCATTTTTTGTACATAAATTAGGACGTTAGTTGTCTCGTTTGAATTGTTTTACATTTGGCATTTCGGGGCCTTTTAAACTGAATATGTAGTATGGGCTTTGCTCATTGATAAAAGCCGTATGGTGACCTATAGTTATCAATTTCTGTGTTATTTTGGTCTCTTGTAGAGAGTTCTCATTTGCAATCATACCACATCTTTTTTTATAATCAAGACATTTGAATGCAATACATTTATGTTTAAAAAATAGGTCGTATGAATAATTAAATATAGTTTCGACAACTTCTGTTTAAATATTCATGAGGAAAAGTGATATCGGGTTAGTGACTGTATACGACATGGAAATATACATTCAAACCATTTTGACCGCTCAAATAGAAAAAGTATAAGAGAGCCAAAGAATACTAAACGGACATTCAAATGCACAAGCGGTTATAAACTGACATCTCCATGGCTAAAAAAGATGAAGACAAACAGACACAAACAGTACACAAAACACAACATAGAAAACCAAATACTGAAAAAAACACGAACCCATCAGAGATCCTGCTCTACATGTGGCACCCGTCGTGTTGCTCATGTTAGTATAAACCCGATAATAAGTCTTATTCGGAAGGTCACATTCGGGGGAAAATAGACCGGATTTCAGTTATTACGGCTGGAATATATCCGTGGTCATCTGTGAATTCAGATATTTAATTCAAACTTTCAGGACATAACAAATTGAAAGTGTATACTAAAGTTGTTGATGCTTAGTGAATGTCAATTCTCCGCGACAAATCATTGTATATTTCAATCCTTTATACAGAATATATTCAGCGAAAGTTTCAACATTTTGAACTTGCTTACCATGATTATTTCGATAGTGTGGTGGTGTGGTGTTTGATGGAATAATGAAAAGGAAGTTGAAATTTTGTACAAGGAAAATTAATGTCACAAAACACTTATTTGTGAATATATACATTCATTGGCTTTGATCTCTCGTTTATTTGAACATGTACTAATAGTCATTTTCCGCTGGACAATTTATTGTTTAATAGATATAGGTAATGATAGAGGCCATAAAAAACAGTTTCATTATACATATAGGTGTTGGGTTTATAGTAAAATGAAACAAACAACAAAAATAAACAAACGACATATTGAGTGCAAAAGACTAAAAAGAATAAATTTAACAATCAAATATCGACCATTAACACCAATTTGAATTTACCAAGTAACCAATACATTGTTTTTATGTATTTGCATAACTTTTTTTAATAAACAATAAAAAAAAAATTATAATAAATTTATTTTGTGGAAAAGATTGTTGTATTTTGTATTTTGGAACAAAGACATATATCGTCGCTGTTATGCAAAACTCGTATCTCAATTTTTGCGGAATCTTTTTATCGATTATTTAAGATTAGATAGGTATGATCCACTGTATGCGAAAATATCTGATCTTCTAACCAATCATTTACTCGAATTCTGACACGAGACGAAAAAGTGTAGTCGGATCGGTGAGACATTTTGTGTGCGAAAATATCGTATCTCAAAAGAAAACACATGGCACGGTAGATTATATTATAACAGGTACAGTTTTATCAATTTCAGGTTTTCAAAGCTAATATAGCTTAAAAATAATGAAAAGCTTTGAAAAAACAATATAGGTGCAGAAATATTTGCTCGTCTTGGTAATTGATTGGTTAGAAGATCAGATATTTTGGCATACAGTTGAACATACATATTTAATTCTAAATAATCGATTAAAAGATTTCAGTTTTTAATGCCTGGTGAAAAATTATCAAAACCTTAGATACGTGGTTTCTGCATAACAGCGACGATATGTCACATCTCCGTATGTCCGTCTATAATTTTCACATAAGCTATATATGTACCAAGTCAAAAATATGACAGTTGTTTTTTAATGTTTAGTTGATAGCATTTGAATTTGATCAGTTTTTATAAACTTCCCCTTTTGAATTTGCCTTTAATATCAGTATTTCAGCTATATCCCCCCTAAGAAATGTTAATTTTATTTATCATATACTTAGACTAAATAACATATGATTTTTACTGTATGATAATAGCATTAAATTTACGTAAATTCCATATTTTTCGAATTGGTGCTTAGCGGGCTGATATGAAAAGTTTATCACATGCTTCGATTGTTATCACATGCCTTTCCGTAACGTTATCGCATGGCATTCCGGAGATACTCGGCAAATTCCGGAAAATACACATCAATGCTACGTTTTCAGTAAAAAAAAACATTACAAAATAGTGTACAAAACAATTATTTCGATACCGGAAAGTATATTGTGTAAAATAATAATAAAAAATAAAAAACAAAAAACAAACAAATTATTAAATAAATGCATTTTGTATAAGTTTCAAACATTATTATTTATTATTTAAAAGCTATTTTGAAAAGGTTGACTTTTCCTAACAGTCTTCATAATGTATATTGTTGAAATTTTTTTGGTCGATTCGTCCATTATATTAAAAAGAAAATTCTCTGTTGGTAGAAAGATTTCATATCGAATGTACTAAATTTGGGGTCCGACGTCCGTGAACTTTTCACTCTTTGAACTTCTATTTGGGAACCACGTAAAAGGATCAATATATGATTAGTTATCAAAAGTACCAGGATTATAATTTTATACGCCAGACGCGCGTTTCGTCTACATAAGACTCATCAGTGACGCTCAGATCGAAATAGTTAAAAAGCCAAATAAATACAAAGTTGAATCTGTTATTTGTCTCCATGGTTGAAGCATATGATAAAAAGATCATAACATGTAATTTTTCTTATCATATACTTAGACTAAATAAAATATGATTTTTACTGTATGATAATAGCATAAAATTAACGTAAATTTCATATTTTTCGAATTGGTGCTTAGCGGGCTGATATGCGATATGAAAAATGACATGTTATGATCTTTTTATCATATGCTTCAACAGTAGAGAAAAATAACAGATTCATATATTGATCCTTTTACGTGGTTCCCGAAAAGAAGTTGAAAGAGTAAAAAAAGTTGACGGACGTCGGACCCAAAATTTGATACATTCAATATGAAATCTTTCTATCATATATGCCTCAACAGAGAAAAAAAAACACATTTTAATATGAACGAATCGACAAAAAATAATTCAACAATTTACATAGTGAACATTGTTTGGACAAGTCAACTTTTTTAAAGTAACTTTCTAAATTATGTTTCAGAAAAACTTAAAAAATGCATTTATTTAATATTTTTTTTTTTTTTTTTTTTTTTAATATAATTTAATTATTTTACACAATACTTTCCAGTATTCAAATAATTGTTTTGTACACTACTTAGTAATGTTTTTCACTGAAAACGTAGCATTGAAGTGTATTTTCCGGAATTTGTCGAGTATCACCGGAATGCCATGTGATAACGTTACGGAAAGGCATGTGATAACAATCGAAGCATGTGATAAACTTTTCATATCAGCCCGCTACGCACCAATTCGAAAAATATGGAAAAATACTTTAATTTAATGCTATTATCATACGGTAAAAATCATATGTTATTTAGTCTAAGTATATGATAAGAAAAGTTTATCACATGCTTCGAACGTTATCACATGCCTTTCCGTAACGTTATCGCATGGCATTCCGGTGATACTCGGCAAATTCCGGAAAATACACCTCAATGCTACGTTTTCAGTGAAAAACATCACAAAGTAGGGTACAAAACAATTATTTGGATAGTGGAAAGTATATTGTGTAAAAAAAACCAAAATAAATGCATTTTTATGCATATGATAAAAAGATTTCATATCGAATGTACTCAATTTGGGTCCGACGTTCGTGAACGTTCACTCTTTGAACTTCTATTTGGAAACCACATGAAAGGATCTGTATTCAATATATGAATCTGTTATTTTTCTCCCTTATTGAAGCATATGATAAAAAGATCATAACATGTCATTTTTCATATCGCATGTATTATCAGCCCTCGGTCAATACCTCGGTCATGCGGCTCTTGGGCTGCTATTGAACCTAGGGCTGATAATACATGCGATATGAAAAATGCCATGTAATAATCTGATATTATCATATGTTTAGTAGTAAATACAGTAGTTTTGCATATTTGATAAATAGCCTGCTGTTTAATCCATATCTCGCAACTTTGATGCGTACCCTTTATCGCATACTCTTTATCACACCCATACCCTTTATCGCATACCCTTTATCACACCTTTACCCTTTATCACACCCCTACTTTTTTTTTATTATTATATAAAGTGAGTTTTTTTTGTTTTTTTTTTACTTTTTTTTGCTTAAGGTGGATAAGGATGTTTTGTTAAAAAAAAATCCTCCAATAGATTTCTACAATATTTATCATTTTGCAAGATTAGGGTGTCCTCAGCAAAATATGAAAGTATTATGACCACTTTCTTGGTAAATAAGGGAGATAACCCACCATGAGTTACCCCCCCTAATGATGATTTCCTCAATTTCCCAATAAAACACTAATTTCATGTTAATTTTTTAATTTTTTACAGTTAAAACATTTTTTTTCTACATAATTATAAAAAATAAATTTGTTTCATATAATAATAATTGGATGTGTGCTTTACTTTCAGTTACAATCTGTGAACGGGGTAAAAATAACACATTTTGATGAAAATTGGCACTTCTGTAGGAGCCAATTATGCAAATTAGGTCACCCTGTACAAAAAACCACCCAATAGATTTTTTTTTAAATACAAGCATTTTGAAGGTCTATACCTAAGCATTGTTTAAGCATAATATGAACATACATTTCTTACCTCATTTATTGTCTGTACTGTATACTGATAATTGAAGTAAAGTGTCAAAATTTGGAAAATTGACTTAAAATACCATTTAATAGATAAACTGTCATAAATTAGTAATTAAAATTGATGAAAAATGTATGGTGAAAGGGAGTTTGTTCTGTCAGTCATTCTAAATAAACAAAACCTTATCATGGACCTGCCAAAAAAAAAGAAGATGCCCTTTGGGTATCAGTCTGTCCGTAAGTCAATCTGTTCAGATCAGGTTCTGGTTGTAACATTTTTGTCTTTTTATGTAGGCTATTGATATATGGTATAAGGGTAGCTCAGCTCCAAAGGATGTGTTACTACCATGATAAGTGACTTTTGACCTTGAACTTTGACCTCAAGGTCAATTTAATGATTCTTTTTTTTCTAGAACTGTAACTTTTGTCTTTTGATGTAGGCTTAACTGCTGCTTTTGATATTTTGTATGAATGTAAATCAATTCATGAAGATGTGTCATGCACCATAGTGACCATAGTATTTTTGACCTTGAACAAAGACTTCAAGGTGAAAATGATTTCCATATAAACAAATTTTTGTTTGCAGGTCTTAAAGTGACAAAAACTTTGCACACATGATAATGCTATGACTACCCCACACTTGTAAAATTCAAAGTATTGATAACAGGATGAAGGTATTGGACAGACCTAAAAAGTAACTACACGTTTCAACTTATCACTGTCAGGGTGTTGTATTGGCCAATTACGAATAATGAAGTCATTAATTCTGCCAAGTATTTTCTGTAAGAAAAAATATTCGACCTTAAATGTTACAAGTACCAGCAATTAGGAAGTAGTTTTCAGACAGACCAAAAAGTGCTAACATTACATCAGACAACTCATGATTATTGGTTCTCACTTCTATAGATTGAATGTAATAAACAATTAATTTCTCCAAAGGCAACAATGGTTGCCTTTTTTCAAGATACAGAATCAATCCTCCCTATATATTGCTCCTTATTCTAAATAGGGACTATGTTGCGAATACTTAGATGCTTTCCCTTTTGGGGCCCTAACCAAACGCTGAAAGATACAGTGCAAATGAAGCATCTGTTTTACACTAATCAGAGATCAGTAAAGGGCCCAAGATATGTTAACTGGTTCTTAGTTAGAAGTATAAACTGAACAAACACAGGTTTGGGACAAAGAACCAGTTTAATATTTTCTTTGCATATCAATAAAGCAATACATGTAAACATAATTACAAACAAAGCAAATTCCAGTTGAAAATCTGTGGTACTCCTAACACAAAGTACATAATAACTGTGAGTTCTAATAATAAAAAAATAACATGCACTCATATGGACCTGATTAGCCATAATCTCAATTCTGAATACCATGTTATGTTCATAAAATGGTTGTGCCAATACAATCTGGTAACAAATAGATGTAATACCACCATCATGACCATTGATTTTCCTAAACAGTCCTTGTTAAATTTGCACTTTTCAAAGAATTGTACAGAATTTTTTTTTTTAAATAAAATATACTTTCTTTGACACATTTTATGTGTTAATGTGCCTGTTCTAACTCAGGAGTCTGTAATTCAGTGGTTGATGTTTGTTTATGTGTTACATGTACATATTGGTTTCTCAATTATTTTTTGTACATAAACTAGACTGTTAGTTTTCCCCATTGAATTGTTTTACATTGACATTTCGGGACCTTTTTATAGCTGACTTTGTGGTATGAGATTTGCTCATTGTTGAAAGCAGTACAGTGACATATAGTTGTTAATTTTGTGTGTCATTTTGTTCTCTTGTGGAAAGTTCTGTCATTGGCAATAATACCACATCTTTTTTTCCATATTTAGCATGAGTAAGGTTGTATCCTGTCCAGCACTAGTACTATAGAAAAAGATGACACTGTACATTATACATTGCATGTAAGAAACTAACCATCACTGGATATTAACCGATAAAATTTTCCTACGCAACTGGTTGTTACTTTCTATGATTTGGTGGTACATGTGTATT